>NC_072497.1:1547500-1640000 GCF_027574615.1 Eptesicus fuscus
AGAGTGTGATCCGTACAGAGGCTGGGTCCCCCCTCCGAGCCGTCAGAGTGTGATCTGTACAGAGGCTGGGTCCCCCCTCGGAGTGGTCAGAGTGTGATCTGTACAGAGGCTGGGTCCCCCCTCAGAGTGGTCAGAGTGTGATCTGTACAGAGGCTGGGTCCCCCCTCGGAGAGGTCAGAGTGTGATCTGTACAGAGGCTGGGTCCCCCCTCGGAGTGGTCAGAGTGTGATCTGTACAGAGGCTGGGTCCCCCCTCGGAGTGGTCAGAGTGTGATCTGTACAGAGGCTGGGGTCCCCCCTCGGAGAGGTCAGAGTGTGATCTGTACAGAGGCTGGGTCCCCCCTCGGAGTGGTCAGAGTGTGATCTGTACAGAGGCTGGGTCCCCCCTCGGAGTGGTCAGAGTGTGATCTGTACAGAGGCTGGGTCCCCCCTCCGAGCTGTCAGAGTGTGATCTGTACAGAGGCTGGGTCCCCCCTCGGAGTGATCAGAGTGTGATCTGTACAGAGGCTGGGGTCCCCCCTCGGAGAGGTCAGAGTGTGATCTGTACAGAGGCTGGGTCCCCCCTCGGAGTGGTCAGAGTGTGATCTGTACAGAGGCTGGGTCCCCCCTCGGAGCTGTCAGAGTGTGATCTGTACAGAGGCTGGGGTCCCCCTCGGAGTGGTCAGAGTGTGAGCTGTACAGAGGCGGGGTCCCCCCTCCGAGCTGTCAGAGTGTGATCTGTACAGAGGCGGGGTCCCCCCTCCGAGCTGTCAGAGTATGATCTGTACAGAGGCTGGGTCCCCCCTCCGAGCTGTCAGAGTGTGATCTGTACAGAGACTGGGGTCCCCCCTCGGAGAGGTCAGAGTGTGATCTGTACAAAGGCTGGGTCCCCCCTCGGAGCTGTCAGAGTGTGATCTGTACAGAGGCTGGGTCCCCCCTCGGAGAGGTCAGAGTGTGATCTGTACAGAGGCTGGGTCCCCCCTCGGAGAGGTCAGAGTGTGATCTGTACAGAGGCTGGATCCCCCCTCGGAGCGGTCAGAGTGTGATCTGTACAGAGGCTGGGTCCCCCCTCCGAGCTGTCAGAGTGTGATCTGTACAGAGGCTGGGGTCCCCCTCGGAGTGGTCAGAGTGTGATCTGTACAGAGGCGGGGTCCCCCCTCCGAGCTGTCAGAGTGTGATCTGTACAGAGGCGGGGTCCCCCCTCCGAGAGGTCAGAGTGTGATCTGTACAGAGGCTGGGTCCCCCTCCGAGCGGTCAGAGTGTGATCTGTACAGAGGCTGGGGTCCCCCCTCGGAGCTGTCAGAGTGTGATCTGTACAGAGGCTAGGTCCCCCCTCCGAGCCGTCAGAGTGTGATCTGTACAGAGGCTGGGTCCCCACTCGGAGTGGTCAGAGTGTGATCTGTACAGAGGCTGGGTCCCCCCTCGGAGCTGTCAGAGTGTGATCTGTACAGAGGCTGGGGTCCCCCCTCAGAGTGGTCAGAGTGTGATCTGTACAGAGGCTGGGTCCCCCCTCGGAGCGGTCAGAGTGTGATCTGTACAGAGGCTGGGTCCCCCCTCGGAGCGGTCAGAGTGTGATCTGTACAGAGGCTGGGTCCCCCCTCGGAGTGGTCAGAGTGTGATCTGTACAGAGGCTGGGTCCCCCCTCGGAGCTGTCAGAGTGTGATCTGTACAGAGGCTGGGTCCCCCCTCCGAGCTGTCAGAGTGTGATCTGTACAGAGGCTGGGTCCCCCCTCCGAGCTGTCAGAGTGTGATCTGTACAGAGGATGGGTCCCCCTCGGAGCTGTCAGAGTGTGATCTGTACAGAGGCTGGGTCCCCCCTCCGAGCTGTCAGGGTGTGATCTGTACAGAGGCTGGGTCCCCCTCGGAGCTGTCAGAGTGTGATCTGTACAGAGGCTGGGGTCCCCCCTCAGAGTGGTCAGAGTGTGATCTGTACAGAGGCTGGGTCCCCCCTCGGAGCGGTCAGAGTGTGATCTGTACAGAGGCTGGGTCCCCCCTCGGAGCGGTCAGAGTGTGATCTGTACAGAGGCTGGGTCCCCCCTCGGAGTGGTCAGAGTGTGATCTGTACAGAGGCTGGGTCCCCCCTCGGAGCTGTCAGAGTGTGATCTGTACAGAGGCTGGGTCCCCCCACCGAGCTGTCAGAGTGTGATCTGTACAGAGGCTGGGTCCCCCCTCCGAGCTGTCAGAGTGTGATCTGTACAGAGGATGGGTCCCCCTCGGAGCTGTCAGAGTGTGATCTGTACAGAGGCTGGGTCCCCCCTCCGAGCTGTCAGGGTGTGATCTGTACAGAGGCTGGGTCCCCCTCGGAGCTGTCAGAGTGTGATCTGTACAGAGGCTGGGGTCCCCCCTCCGAGCTGTCAGAGTGTGATCTGTACAGAGGCTGGGTCCCCCCTCCGAGCTGTCAGAGTGTGATCTGTACAGAGGCTGGGGTCCCCCCTCCGAGCTGTCAGAGTGTGATCTGTACAGAGGCTGGGTCCCCCCTCGGAGTGATCAGAGTGTGATCTGTACAGAGGCTGGGTCCCCCCTCCGAGCTGTCAGAGTGTGATCTGTACAGAGGCTGGGGTCCCCCCTCGGAGCGGTCAGAGTGTGATCTGTACAGAGGCTGGGGTCCCCCCTCGGAGTGGTCAGAGTGTGATCTGTACAGAGACTACAGGGCCAGGGGTCCTGAGAGTGGGAGTCCCCCCCCATGTCGCTGAGCTGGGTGCCCGGCAGGGCTGCGGCCGCCTCAGGGAGGGACCCCCTTTCTCTGGGCCTGGGGGGTGGGCTGTCTGTGAGGCCGTCGGGCCTGCGCCTTCTACGGGGACCTTGTCACAGCGCCCCAGGCCGGGCGCTGTCCCTCAGAGTCACTGTGGCCTCGAGTTGGTAACAGACCTGCACCGGGTGAGAGAGGTCGTCGGGGGTCACAGGTCAGGATGGGGAGCCTGGAGGTGGGGGTTCGAGGGGAGGGTTCGCCGCCCTCCCTCCTGATGTCACCACGAGGAGCATCGTGGGAGGAGCTCCGCCTGCTCCGTTGTGGGGTTTCTCCGTCCTCCCGTGGAGAGCCGGGCGCCAGTCACCCTCAGGCCCGCCCACCTGGCCGGAGGCTGCCTGGTCCCCGTGGAAGGACCATTCTTTTTTTTATTGATTTCAGAGAGGAAGGGAGAGGGAGAGAGAAACATCCATGATGAGAGAGAATCCTGGACCGGCTGCCTCCTGCACGCCCCCCACTGGGGATGTGTCCACAACCAAGGTACATGCCCTTGGCTGGAATCGAACCCAGGACCCTTCAGTCCACAGGCCGACGCTCTACCCACTGAGCCACACCGGCCAGGGCGAGGAAGGCCCATTCTGAGCTGAGTCGCGGATGGTCCCCACCCGCGTGCCCGTCGGCAGCTCCTGTCTCACCTCCCGTAGCCCCAAGACAGGGTGGGTGACAGCCAGACTTCACACCGCCCGGGCGACCCCGGCGTGGACAGACCCGCCCCGGGGGCCGGGGCGCGGCTGAGTCCCGTCCACCCACGCACAAGGGGGTCGCCGGGCAGCACTCCTCCCGGGAACGGGGGTGCCTGGGTGACGTCACCCCGCATCGCGTGGCCAGGCGGGAACAGCATCCCCGGACAGGTGTGTGCAGAGTGCGCAGTTCAGTTCCGACCCGGATTTTTAGGCACCAGATTAGGAAATGCCAACCCAAGCAGGCTTAACTTTAGGGTTTATGTTTGGAAAAAAAAAAAGCAAAGCTCTGACCGGTGTGGCTCAGTGGATAGAGCGGCGGCCTGAGGACTGAAGGGTCCCAGGTTCGATTCCGGTCAAGGGCATGTACCTTGGTTGCGGGCACATCCCCAGTGGGGGGGTGTGCAGGAGGCAGCTGATCGATGTTTCTCTCTCATCGATGTTTCTAACTCTCTCTCCCTCTCCCTTCCTCTCTGTAAAAAATCAATGAAATATATTTTAAAAAAGTAAAATAAAAATAAAGCAAAAACAATCTAATAAGAAGCAAACTATTGCCATGGAAGATTCCCGGGGCCAGGGTGCGAGCGGGGAAGGTGGCGGCAGGGTTTCCGGGTGGCAGTGTCCGCCGGGTCCGCCATCTCCCAGGCCCGGGTGGGATTTGCCTTCCTCACCTCCCTCAGCTCTCTGGCGGTGGGGAGGGGTGTGTTATCCCGTTTGGATGAGATAAAAGAGGCCTGAAGAAGCTAAGGAGCTGGCCCCAGGACACAGAGCTGCTCCTGTGCATGTGTGTATGTACATGCAGGTGTATGCACACACATGTAAGTGTGTGTGCATATGGGCATATGTGTGCATACATGCATATGTGTGCATGAGTGTGCGAGTCCGCGTGTGCGTGCGTATGTACATGCAGGTGTATGCACGCACGTGTAAGTGTGTGTACGTGTGTGTACACAGGCATATGTGTGCATACATGCATATGTGTGCGTACGTACATGCAGGTGTATGCACGCACATGTAAGTGTGTACGTATGTGCATACGGGCATATGTGGGCATACATGCATATGTGTGCGTGTGTCAGTGTGTATGTACATGCAGGTATATGCACACATGTAAGTGTGTATGTATACATGCGCATGTGTGCATACACGCATATGCGTGCGAGTCCATGTGCGCACACATATGTACATACACACATGTAAGTGTGTGCATGCGCACACGTGCATATATGCATATGTGTGCATGTGCATGATTCAGTATGTGAGTGCGCATGTGCACACACGTGTGTATGTGTGTGTGAGTGCGCATGTGTGTGAGTGCGTGTTTGTGCATGTGCTTGTGTGTGAGTGAAATCAAGGAAGAGCCCTGAGATGGCGCAGGCAGAGCTGGGCTGGTCACGGGGCCTTTGTGGCTGCCCTGAAAACATACGTTCCCCCCCATCCCCCCCATTTCTGTGTCCACACCCTCCCTCCCCCCAGCTCCCACCAGCACGGGGCCACGGCTCCGACAGGGAGCTCCGTGCGCCGATAAGATCAGCAGAGGCGCCCTGACCGGTGTGGCTCAGTGGCTAGAGCGTCGGCCTGCGGACTCAAGGGTCCCAGGTTCGATTCCGGTCAAGGGCATGTACCTTGGTTGCGGGCACATCCCCAGTGGGGGGCGTGCAGGAGGCAGCTGATGGATGTTTCTCTCTCATCAATGTTTCTGGCTCTCTATTCCTCTACCTTCCTCTCTGTAAAAAAAAATCAATAAAATATATTAAAAAAAAAAAAAAAGATCAGCAGAGGCTCCGAGGCCCTGTCGGCCCCGGGCAAGGAGGGCTGTGTGCGTCTGCCTCTGGCCCGCGCCCAAGGGACCGGCAGGAGAAGATGATTATGGTGTTTTTAAAACCTGCCCCCTCCCGCCCTTTCCGGGGCAATATTTTCCACGGCCACGGGCACACAGGCCGGCCCGCTCTCAGGTCGAAGGGGCCCGGGAGCCAGGCGCCCCGGAGCCCGGGCCTGCCCAGGCCGCGCCGGTTTGGAAATGGTGCGTCCGGCCGCCCGCGGTGGTTGCCGTGTGGCCGGGGAGGCCGGAGCCCTGTGGTTCTTCCTTGAAGAGGGTACAGGCCCTTTTTATAGGAACTCGGCCTCGGAGGCGTCCGGTGTTGACTCGGATCCCCTGTACAGTTAACTGTGTGCGAACGCAAAGCCAGGTGCACATTCCCGCGGCTCCCGCTGCAAATCTAAAGCAAACCGGCAGACGACGTGCAAACAGAACTCCCGGGAGAGCGGCGTCCCCGTCCGGGTCTCTGCCCTGGAGCTTCGTGGGGGGAAAGTGTGGTCTCTGCGTTTGGGGTCTCACGTGTCCGTGCCTCGATTTATTTCACTGTGTCTGTTGGAGCGGCTCACGTGTCAGCATTTCCTACTTTTAAAAAGTATTTATTTTTATGGATGTCAGAGAGGGAGGGAGAGGGGGAGAGAGAGAGAGGAACATCCATGAGGAGAGAGAATCATGGGTCGGCTGCCTCCTGCACGCCCCCCACTGGGGGTGGAGCCCGAAACCCAGGCGTGTGCCCTGACCGGGAATCGAACCCTGACCTCCTGGTTCCTAGGTGGACGCTCAGCCGCGGAGCCACGCCGGCCGGGTTCGTTTCCCTCGTTTTAACACGGAACTCAGGTTGAGCCACGGAGCCGGCATTTCATGAAGCCAGTTGCCGTGGAAGGAGGAGGAGTTCTTAGAATCTAGCACTACAAGGAAGTTCAACTGCTGGGTCATGGACTATTATTTTATTTTATTAATTGTTTATTGTTGAAAGTATTACATGTGTCCCCCTTTCCCCCCATGGGCCCCCAGACTCAGCGTGCCCCAGACTCAGGCACCCCAGACTCAGGGCACCCCAGACTCAGGACCCCAGACTCAGGGCACCCCAGACTCAGGCACCCCAGACTCAGGCACCCCAGACTCAGGGTACCCCAGACTCAGGGCACCCCAGACTCAAGGCACCCCAGACTCAGGCACCCCAGACTCAGGGCACCCCAGACTCAGGCACCCCAGACTCAGAGCACCCCAGACTCAGGGCACCCCAGACTCAGGGCACCCCAGACTCAGAGCACTCCAGACTCAGGGTACCCCAGGCTCAGAGCACCACAGACTCGGGGCACCTCAGACTCAGGGCACCCCAGACTCAGAGCACCCCAGACTCAGGCACCCCAGACTCAGGGTACCCCAGACTCAGGGCACCCCAGGCTCAGGGCACCCCAGGCTCAGGGGTCACGTCGGGTCCTCGCCCCTCCCCACCCGGTTTCCCACAGGGAGGCAGCCAGTTCACGACCGGGCCTCCCCTCCTTTGATGGGGAAGGCGAGGCCACAGATCTCTTCCAGAGAGAGGCTGCGAGGGTCCCGTGAGGCGGCCGGCCGGGCTCAGCGGGGACCCCACGCTGCTTCTCGCCCCTCCCTCCTCCTTTCTGTCAGAGCCACATCCTCTCCGGAGGAGGCCGGGCCTGTGCCTTTAAGGGAAACGGGGCCGTGTTTCCTTAGAGGATCCGACTCGGAGAGCTGGAGCCACCGGCTTCGCTTCCAAGGAGGAGGACCGTCCGGTCCCGCTCCCGCTGGGCGCTCCAGGCGGAGGCAGGGCGCCCCACGTGTCAGAAAGGCGTCTTTCTTTCCATGTACCCGCGGCGGCGGCTGGACGGAGCTGCCTTCCAGCAGGGAGACGGGCCTGGCGGGAGGGAGGCTTTTCCTGGGATGAGTCCACGCTGGGCCCTCTCTCCCGCGGCCTCCCCACGCCCAGCGAGCGGCAGAGGGACAGGGCTTCCCAGAGCAGCCACGGGGCCTGGACAGCGGGAAGCCGGCTGCCCTTTTATTGTTTTTATTATTATTATTTTATAAATAGATTTTATTGAATTTTTACAGAGAGGAAGGGAGAGGGAGAGAGAGTTAGAAACATCGATGAGAGAGAAACATCCATCAGCTGCCTCCTGCACACCCCCCACTGGGGATGTGCCCGCAACCAAGGTCCATGCCCTTGGCCGGAATCGAACCCGGGACCCTTCAGTCCGCAGGCAGACGCTCTATCCACTGAGACACACCGGTTAGGGTTCTTATTTTATTTTTTTAAGTATTTTTTATTGATTTCAGAGAGGAAGGGAGAGAGAGAGAGATAGAAACATCAATGATGAGAGAGAATCATGGATCGGCTGCCTCCTGCACGCCCCACACTGGGGATCGAGCCTGCAACCCGGGCACGTGCCCTGACCGGGAATCGAACCCGTGACCTCCTGGTTCCTAGGTCGATGCTCAGCCCTGGGCAAGGGCTGTTCTCTTTAAAAGGGAGTGTGTGCCCTCGCCGGTGTGGCTCAGTGGATAGAGCGTTGGCCTGGGGACTGAAAGGTCCCGGGTTCGGTTCCCGGTCAGGGCACATGCCCGGGTTGTGGGCTCCATCCCCAGTGGGGGGCGTGCAGGAGGCAGCCGATCCATGATTCTCTCATCACTGATGTTTCTCTCTCTCTCTCCCTTCCTCTCTGAAATCAATAAAGAAATATATTTAAAAAATAAAATAAAAGGGAGTGTGGACGGGGATGCAGTGTGCGTAAGGTCAGCCTGAGGCATCCGTCGGTCAGGTCTAGGTCACAGGAGGGAGAGGACCAATCCCCCCCCGTCCCGACCTGCCCCTCCCAGCAGCCCCCTCACCCTATGTGCCTCCCTCTCCAGTCACACTCGGTGGGGGTGAGGCAGCCGGACCAGGGAGGGGGGCCGCCCTGATGCCCCAGACACGGGGCAGGGGAGCTGTTTGGTTATTCCCTCCAGCTCCTTTCTGCCTCCTGCTCCGGGTCCCCGTCAGACTAATGTCCGTGCCCCCCCCAGGGGGTCCTGTCACCTCCCACCTCCTGCCTCCTGACCTTGGTTCTCCTTCTCCCGGGCCAGCCCTCCCCGGCCCCACCAGCAGGCCACGCTCCCGGCCCAGCTCTCCCGGCCACTCCTGATCTCCACTCTCCCTCCCTGGGATCCTTCGGATCCGCCACTGAAATAACCCCGTGACCTCTGGGGCTCTCGCCTGGCCCGGCTGCTGGAGGGCTGGTGCGGGGGGGGCGGGGGGGGGGCGGGACAGAAGATGGGGTGTCCTCACCCGCCCAGCCCCAAGCACACACGGCAGGGCAGGACGAGGCGGCCGGCGGATCCCTGTGGTTAGGAACCTGCCTCACCCTGACTCTTGGGGAGGAGCCAAGCAAAGGAGAGATGGCCCCGCCCCCTCCGTGACTTCATAGGCAGCGGCTATTTAATCGTCCGAAGGGGAATCTGTGATGACATTTTTCTTTGTAATTTGTGCTCTCCCTCCTTCCAGAAGAGAGTGGAGTTGGCTGACAGCAAAGGCTTTGCAATAAGGCTATCTATAGGTGTAAAAGCCGAAGCGACCGTTCGACCGGTAGCTATGACGCGCACTGACCACCCAGGGGGCAGATGCTCAACGCACAGGCATGGAAACGTGGAACAGACCTGATGAATCTCAGAGGGGAGAGGGGAGAGGGGAGGGTGGGAAGAGATTAACCAAAGATCTTACGCGGAGTGGCCGGATGATGATGATCTCTGGACGCCTAATAATCTGGCCACTCAGTGTCTATCCTATAGAATAAAAGGCTAATATGCAAATGGTCCCCTCGACCAGGATTTCGACCAGCAGGCAGGCCGGCCAACCGCCCATGTCCCCTCCCATGCACAAATTCATGCACCAGGCCTCTAATATATAAATAGATATATATATATATATATACACACACATATACATACACTGAGTGACCAGATTATTACGCTTTCAGAGATCGTCATAATCTGGCCACTCCGTGTATATGTGTACTAGAGGCCTGGTGCATGGATCCGTGCACCGGTGGGGTCCCTCGGCCTGGCCTGCGGGGACCAGGCCGAAACCAGCAGTCCGACATCCCCCGAGGGGTCCTGGATTGCGAGAGGGCGTAGGCCAGGCCGCGGGACCCACTCGTGCACGGATTTGTGCACCGGGCCTCTAGTGTACGTAGAAAAGCGTATTGAGAGCCGCGGAGAAGGAGGAAGGAGGCGACACGGTGATGCACCCGCTGATGGAATCGTTAAGATCATATACAGCTTGGAGCCGGGGGTGCGGGCGGCTGGGGGCACGCCGCCCTGGGTGGGCAGGACCTCTCCCCGGAGAGAGGAGAGGTGGCGCGGAAGCGACTTAAGTAATCGCAGATGGCTCGCCGGAGAAGACGGTTTTCATAAGGAAGGTGTGCTCAGGGGCGGAGAGCGTTATGAGAAGGCTCAGGGGTGGGGGCGGCCGGATAGGGGAATGTGGGTGCTTGCGGTGAAGACGCGTGAGGGCCTTCGTTGAGGGGTGTACGGTGGTGAGTCCTGGCTCTGCTCTGCCGTGGCTGTCTTGGGTCATCTTGGGAGTCGTGTGGGGGTTTCTGGGTCAGTTTTCGGAGAATATTGGCTTTTTCCGTGAGACCTAGGACATGCGCGTGGGCCCGCCTCCTGTGAGCGTGGCATGTTCATCTCGGCGAGGAGGCGCTGTCCCTGTAGCTCAGGGCCCCAAGCTGGTGGGAACCGCCCGGGAACAGGCTTCTACAGGAGCCGGGGCAGAGGGACGGGGCCCTTTGTCCCGTTGACCATGGCACCCATTAGGAGTCATCCCGGTCACTGATGCAGGGACTGGTGGCAGCGACCCACGGTCCACTGACGCTTGATTCCCAGACCCATGATCCACGGACCCATGATCCACGGACCCATGATCCACGGGCCCATGATCCACGGGCCCATGATCCACGGACCCATGATGCACAGACCCATGACCCATGATCCACGGACCCATGATCCACGAGCCCATGATCCACTGACCCATGATCCGCTGACCCATGATCCACTGACCCATGATCCACTAATTCATGATCCACTGACCCATGATCCACTGACCCATGATCCACTAATTCATGATCCACTGACCCACGATCCACTGACCCACGATCCACGGAGGCGGGCTCCTGTGCCTCCTCCCAGCGTGCACTGCAGAGCGGGGCGCAGCTGATGAAGCGCCACCCCGTGTCTGCAGAGCCGCAGTGTGCGGGGGCCAGCCTGGCGCCTGCATGGGTCTCTGGCCGTCCCAGGTGCCACATCTCCCTCAAGCCATTCCCCGAGTTTCCACAGGGCTGCCCAGAAAGACTATTAAACAACTCACCGCCAGTCCTTTCCAAAAATACCCACGTCTGTTTGTGAAAACGGAGGGTTATATAATCCCTGGCCAGCCCCACCCATCCCCCTCCTGGCCCAGATGCCACGGCGGAAGCCACGGAGGCGCACAGCCTCCTGACCGGCTGCCCCATCCGCCAGGGGCTTGGTCCCGGCTCCTGGCAGCGCGGGGTCCCTCCCAGACTGCTGGTCGCTCTGAGGGGCGCCCCCACACGTCCTGCTGGGCTCCGCGGGGCTGGGGGTCCCTCCTTCCTCTCTGTAGCTTTCAGGACAAGAAATCAGGGTTGTTTCTCACTTATTTTTATTAGTAATTCTGTATTGTGGAAAGTTTTACGTATTTCCTCCTTTTTTCCCCCGTTGACCCCCTCCAGCCCGCCCCGACCCGCCCCCCCCCCGCTGTGGGAGTCCCTCATTAGGAACGATGGGCTTGATTTTTAAAAATTTTTATTTATTTAAAAATATTTTTATGGCCCTGACCGGTGTGGCTCAGGGGATAGAGCGTCGGCCTGCGGACTGAAGGGTCCCAGGTTCGATTCCGGTCAAGGGCATGTACCTTGGTTGCGGGCACATCCCCAGTGGGGGGTGTGCAGGAGGTGGCTGATCGATGTTTCTCTCTCATCGATGTTTCTAACTTTTTATCCCTCTCCCTTTCTCTCTGTAAAAAATCAATAAAATATATTTTTTAATTGATTTCAGAGAGGAAGGGAGAGGGAGAGAGAGAGAAACATCCATGATGAGAGAGAATCCTGGATCGGCTGCCTCCTGCACACCTCACACTGCAGATCGAGCCCGCAACCCGGGCCTGTGCCCTGACCGGGAATCGAACCCTGACCTCCTGGCTCCTAGGTCGACGCTCAACCACTGAGCCACGCCGGCCGGGTCCGATTTTTTATTTTCAGGGCAGAGAAGGGGTCCTCTCTTACATGGGGGACAGCAAGGGGGCGGAGGGTCGTCTGTGGAGGGGGGTCCTGGTGTCTCCTGGGCACTCTCTCCTCAGGCCGCACAGCCGCCCTGGAGAGGCGGGTCTCGGTCCGGGTCCCCCTGCTTAGTGGGGAAACTGAGGCTCATTGGAGCTGAGCGAACTGGTCACTCGGCCGCCTCGGGGCAGAGTCAGGGTTCGGGGCCGGTCCCGGCCCCTCGGCTTCTGCAGGAGCCTCCTAAGTGGACCGCAGGCCTCCACGCTGCCCGGCGCGACGAGGAGGGGAGGGGAGCTCCGCACGCCTTCCTTTTGCCCCCCCCCACCCCCCTGAGAGCTCCCCAACCCCGGCATGGACCATCCAGACGTCTGCCCTTCCCTCTGCCCGCCTCTGCCTTGTTTCATCTGGAATCCCGTCGGGCAGCGCTGCGCCCCGGGCCGGCCGGAGGACAGCGGGCAGCCGGCTCCTTACAAAAACCCCGGTCACGTGTCTGCCCGGCTGCCAGCACCGCCTGCGGGGCCCCGGCCTTGGCCGCGAAAATTTCCGAGGCCCGTGCAACAGGCCGCCCTTTGTGCTCCCGGCGCCTCCTGCTCTCCTGGCGGCTTCCGATCCCAGGGACCTGGTTGGCGATGAGTCACGCTTCTTGCCTCAGCCCACGCGAACCGCCCTTCTGATCATCAGATACAGGGCAAGGGGGTACGAGGGGGCTGGCCAGGCCACTTCCCAGCTGTGTGGCCCCGAGCACCCCCCCCCCCCTCCGTGGCCCGGGCCTCAGTGTCCACATCTGTAGAATGGGCTGAGGCTCGTTGCTGACGGGACGGGCGGTAGAAGCGGACGTGTCTGGATCTGGTCTGATTCCCGGGGACTGGAGGACGCGGGAACTCTGGGCAAGTCCCTCACCCTTTTGCAAACGCAGCTTTCTCCCCAAAGGAAGGGGGTGAGGGGAGGGGTTGCCGTAGCAATGAGCCCAGGGGGTGGTTTCCCCATCAACCATATAACAGGGGCCCAGGGAGGGCCAGTGTCTAGAGGCCTCTGTGGGAAGGAGGTGGTTTCGTCCCAGGGGCCCGGCTGATGGGGCTGCCACCTGGTCGGGGTGCGGGGACTGAGGAGTGGGGGTGCGTGAGCGTGAGACCTCTGGCGCGAGGACCCCGTGCGCCTCCTCCCTCTCTGTGGACTTCCCTTTCTGGCCTGCCTGGGGCTCAGAGGGGACGGTGAACTCCCTCAGGGCTCGGCTGCGGTGGAAGGTCCCTGGGGGGGACTCGGAGGGGGCCCCCAGTGGGCCTTGGGGTGCATGTCAGGGGCTTGTGGGGATGTACACGGAGTGGCCAGATGATGATGATCTCTGAACGCATAATCATCTGGCCACTCAGTGTAGATCCTCTAGAATAAAAGGCTCATATGCAAACTGTCCCCTCGACCAGGAGTTCGACCAGCAGGCAGGCCGGCCAGCCGCCCATGTCCCCTCCCCCTGGCCAGGCTGGCCGGACCCCACCCATGCACGAATTCATGCGCCGGGCCTCTAATCTAGAATAATAAAAGGGTAATATGCTAATTAGACCGGATGAAGCCAGGGCTGTGAGGGAAGCCGGTGCAGGCAGCCGGGGGAAGGAAGGCCTACTCTTGCACGAATTTCATGCATGGGGCTTCTAGTATATATATCCTAGAGGCCTGGTGCACGAATTCGTGCACGGTGGGGTCTGGGGTCAATCGGGCTGGGCCGGCCAGGGGGAGGGGCCACGGGCAGTTGGCCGGCCAGCCAGCCCTGCCCCTGATTGGGTGGGGGAGGCTGATCATGGGTGGGGCCAGCCAGGGAGAGGGGCAGTGGTGATTGGCCTGCTGGCCTGCCTGCTGGTTGAACTCCCAGTTGAGGGGACAATGTGCATATTAGCTTTTTATTCTATAGGATGTACACTGAGTGGCCAGATGATTATGCGTTCAGAGATTATCATCATCTGGCCACTCAGTGTGTGTGTATGTGTGTGTATAATATATAAATATATTAGAGGCCCAGTGCATGAATTCATGCATGGGTGGGGTCCGGCCAGCCTGGCCAGGGGGAGGGGACATGGGCGGTTAGCCGGCCTGCCTGCTGGTCGAACTCCTGGTCGAGGGGACCATTTGCATATTAGCCTTTTATGATATAGGATAGACACTGAGTGGCCGGATGATTATGCGTTCAGAGATCATCCTCATCTGGCCACTCCGTGTATGTTCTCCAGTCCTGGAGATCACGTGTCGGAAGCTGCCGGTGGCCATGGGCACCGGAAGGGGCCCGGACCAGCTCCCTTACCTCTGAGGCTCCGGTCCAATGACCGTGTGCCAACGCATCCACACCGCGCCCGTCTCTGCTCATCGGTGGATCCGAAGGTCCCGCAGCAGCGCTGGCGCGGACAGAGGCCCCGACGGGGCGGGGCCCTGGCACTCCCGTGGCCGCGACCTGGCTCCGGTGGGTGCTTCCTCCACGGCCCCGTCGGTCAGCCCAGCGCCGAGCCCAGGGCCGCTGCCTGGGAAAACAGTGTGGTCGCTGGCTGAGCGCATGCGGCCTGCTGCCCGCACCCCGAGGCCTGCAGGAAGCGGGGTGATGGATGTGAACGGGGTTCGCTTGTGGGCCGTCACCGTGCCGGCCCTTCCAAGCCAAACCCGGCGGGTGCCAGGCGTCAGAGCCCGGAGGCGGGCGCCCGGTCCCCCTGGGTGAGGGGAGGCGGCGGGGGGGCCTCCCTTGGAGCTTGGCCGCTGTCTCTCTGGGGGCTGTCTGCACATCCCTCCCGCCCCGTCTCCTCTCCCTTCTCCATTTTCTTTTCTTTTGCTTTTTAAAAAATATATATCTTATTGATTTTTTACAGAGAGCAAGGGAGAGAGATAGAGAGTCAGAAACATCGATGAGAGAGAAACATCGATCAGCTGCCTCCTGCACACCCCCCACTGGGGATGTGCCTGCAACCAAGGTACCTGCCCTTGACCGGAATTGAACCTGGGACTCTTCAGTCCACAGGCCGACGCTCTGTCCACTGAGCCACACCGGTCAGGGCCCCTTCTCCATTTTCCACAGGAGGATGGAGAGGCTGCGGCCAAGCCCGGGGCCGAGAGCTCTGACCCGGCCCCAGGGAGCAGTGTCAAGGGGCTCGGGTTTTTTTTTTAATTGTGAATCCTCCCCCGAGGGTATTTATCCATTGATTTTAGAGAGAGAGGGAGAGGCAGAGAGAAACATCGATGGGAGAGAGACACATCGATGGGTTGCCTCTTGCACGCGCCCCCGTCCAACCAGGGCCCGGGCCGGGGAGGAACCTGCTGCCGAGGGACGTGCCCTTGACCGGAATCGAACCCGGGACCCTTCGGTCCGCAGGCCGACGCTCTATCCACGGAGCCACACCGGCCGGGGCTCCGTCACAGCTGACTGGCTACCCGTGTGGTTTCACCTCCACCTTCCTTGTTGTTTGTGGCACAGAATGAGGACACAGCCCGTTTCAGAGCGCCCCTCCCCACCCTCCCCGAGGTGCCACGCGGTCGCCACGCCGCCGTGTTTGCCTTCCATCTGCCACCACGCGGGGCACCTGGCCCGCAGCGCCTCAGACAGATGGTTCGCCGCGGGGCGCAGCTGGGGACCTCGTCAGAGGCAGAGAGAACAGGGCGCTGGGTGTCGGGGGGGCCGGGGGCGGGGGGAGACGCAGAGCCACTTATCAACAGGACAACAACTGAAATTTCTTTGGAGAGCCACATTTTTTAAACTTAAACTTCTTCTAACGCCACTTCTTCAACATAGACTCGCCCAGGCCGTGGTGTTTTGTGGAAGAGCCACAATCAAGGGGCCCAAGAGCCGCATGTGGCTCGCGAGCCGCGCAGTTTGCCGACCACGGAGCGAGCGCATGCTGCGTGGACTGGGCCGTGAGGTTTCGCAGGTGTCGGTGTGGGTTAGCTCCTGTTCCTATACGTCGTTCCATCCATGGCGGACCCGGCTGATCCGGCCTGGCACCCGGGGCCCCTGGGACTCGGGGTCCCACGGGCGGGCATCCCCCGAGGCTCTCCAAGGGCCCCCCTCCCTGCCTCTCTCTCCCCCACCCTCCCCCCACCCCACGCCCCGCCCTGGGCTGTCCTGTTCCGAGATGGACGTGGCCAGGCGCTGTTCTGCGCTCCGGACGTGGCCCAGCTAAGCCACGTCTGAGCAAACCGTGGCGGGCTGCACAATACTGCACAGAGAGAGGGAGGCGGTGAGGATGCGCAGCGAGCTGTCTATGTTGGCTGCGGTCAAGGCGAGGGGCCCCCAGAGGGTGAAGTGATGGACGCCAGGCCCCGCGCCTCCCCGAGCGTCCGCCTGCGCCCGACAGCACGCCCGACGCGGGGTGCTCGTGGGCCCCGGGAGACACCAGGCTCACAGACGGGGCAGCTGCTGGGTGCGGAGCAGAGAGGCAGCCCCAGGGCCCTGGCCGGTGTGGCTCAGTGGATAGAGCGCCGGCCTGCAGACTGCAGGGTCCCGGGTTCGGTTCCCGGTCAGGGCACATGCATGCCCGGGTTGTGGGCTTGATCCCCAGTGGGGGGCGTGCAGGAGGCCGCCGAACCATGATTCTCTCTCATCGTGGATGTTTCTCTTTCTCTCTCTTCTCTCCCTCTCCCTTCCTCTCAGAAGTCGATAAAAAAGAAAAAGGAAGAAATAAATGTAAGACAGGGGCCTGGGGGTCCCTCCCACGGGGTCCCTCCTCTGGGCCCGGGGCAGCCGCTAAGCCGCCTCTGGCCTGGGAAGGCACATGGGGGTCCCCCAGGGGGGCAATGGGGTGCTGGCTTTGCCCTGGGCTGGCTCCGCGCTCGCGTCCCAGCTGCCTGCTCACATGGGCTCACCCAGCCCCCTCACCCCGTGGCGGCGGCGCCCTTTGCTCCCTGTCGCCTGCACTCAGTCTCCTCTTGCTGGAGCCTCAGACCCCAGTTCTTAGAATTCGGGGTGAACCACCCCCTCATCCCCAGGCACGTCACCTCCATCAGCGTCTCAGCTGCCATCCTCTTTGCTAGTATCTTCTGCCCCAGATTCTCAGCCCCCCGCCCGTGGGTGCTTGGGGCGGCCCGTGTCCCCAGCCGCTGCGCCGCGGCCCGACACGCCTGGAGTTTCTGGTTCTGACCTTGTGGGGGGCTGTGGGGGTGTCTGTGCCAGCCCCACCCCCCCTGCACCCCAGGCCCATGCAGCAGCCTGGCCTGGCTTCCCTTGATGGGGCAGCAGGCCTCACCCCATCTCCTTTCGCTGACTTGTATTTCCTGGGACTCTGACAGCGATGCCACATAGGAAGGACCCGCCAGCTTTTTTTTTTTTTAATTGTAAGTATTGATTGTTTTACTAGAGGCCCGATCCCGGAATCCGTGCAGGAGTAGGCCTTCCTTCCCCTGGCTGCCGGCACCGGCTTCCCGCAGGCACACGGGACCCGGGCGTCCCTCCAGCCCCGGCTTCGTCTGGAAGGACGTATGGAAGGATGTCTGGTCTAATTAGCATATTGCCCTTTTATTATTATAGACTAGCGGCCTGGTGCACAAAATCCGTGCACATTAAAAGGGGATTAATTAGAGGAAATATTTTAATATCGCTATTTGCCCTTTCTCTATAATAGAAGTGTCAGAGATGAAAGAAAATTAGTAAAATGTACGTGAAAACCTCCCTCCTGTCAGAGTCTGGGGCGTGCTGTGGGAACCAGAGTCAAGTCCCCCTCACCCACATGCGCCTCAAAATCGCGCAAGACCCAGACCCAGGGAGAGACAGAGGGAGAGAAACATCGATGTGAGAGAGACACATCGACTGGTTGTCTCCTGCACCCGCATGCACCCAAACCAGGGACAGGGGTTGAACCTGCAACCGAGGTACCTGCCCTCGACGGGATCGAACCCAGGACCCTTCAGTCTGAGGACCCGCTGGCTTTTATCTTTGACTCCTCCCACCTCTGTGAGCAGGGAGGCAGCGTTTACACACACCCCGTGACCAGGCTCACTCAGCCCAGTTCAGACGTGACGTGTGGAGGGCGCAGGCCGGTCTGCCGTGGGCCGAGCTTCCTCACGCCCGGTTCTCACCGGCGGTTACCACACAGCCTGAGGGCAGGGGGCGTTTCCTTAAAAACATATTTTCATTGATTTCAGAGCGGAAGGGAGAGGGAGAGAGAGTCAGAAACATCCATGATGAGAAAGAATCATGGATCGGCTGCCTCCTGCACGCCCCACTCTGGGGATGGAGCCCACAATCCGGGCATGCATGTGCCCTGACCGGGAATTGAACCCTGTCCTCCTGGTTCCTAGGTCGACGCTCAACCCCTGAGCCACGCCGGCTGGGTGGTACAACGGGTATTTTGATCTGCATTTGGGTTTGTGTAGATTCCCCATCGGCCAGAGGAGGAAGGGGGAGGAGCGTCAGCTCCTGGGACCACTCCCATCTCTCCTTATGGCCATCACAGCAAACCTGCGTGTGGGCGTGAGAGGCCTCCGTACCCCATTCATAGAGGCAGGCAATTACTGAGCGCCTACTGTGTACCATTCATAGAGGAAGGCAATTACTGAGCGCCTACTGTGTACCCTATGCATAGAGGAAGGCAATTACTGAGCGCCTACTGTGTACCCTATGCATAGAGGAAGGCAATTACTGAGCGCCTACTGTGTACCCTATGCATAGAGGAAGGCAATTACTGAGCGCCTACTGTGTACCCTATGCATAGAGGAAGGCAATTACTGAGCGCCTACTGTGTACCCATTCATAGAGGAAGGCAATTACTGAGTGTTTACTGTGTACCCTCTTATAGAGGAAGGCAATTACCGAGCGCCTACTGTGTATCCATGTATAGAGGAAGGCAGTTACTGAGCGCCTACTGTGTACCCACTTATAGAGGAAGGCGATTACTGAGCACCTACTGTGTACCCATGTATAGAGGAAGGCGATTACTGAGCACCTACTGTGTACCCATGTATAGAGGAAGGCGATTACTGAGCACCTACTGTGTACCCATGTATAGAGGAAGGTGATTACTGAGCGCCTACTGTGTACCCATTCATAGAGGAAGGCAGTTACTGAGCACCTACTGTGTATCCATGTATAGAGGAAGGCAATTACCGAGCGCCTACTGTGTACCCATGTATAGAGGAAGGCAATTACTAAGCGCCTACTGTGTATCCATGTATAGAGGAAGGCGATTACCGAGCGCCTACTGTGTATCGGGCGGGCGGTGTGTCACTATACTGTGTGTAGGTGTGTTTGTGTGTGCGCCTGCGTGCGCCTGTGCATGTGTGTACGTGTTTACATGTGTGTGCATGCGCCTGTGTGTGTGTGCACGTGTGTGTGCGTGTGTCTGTGATCTCAGCTAACAACCCCCCCCCCCCCAGCAAACCTATGCTGGCGTTCCCTTCAGTTCACAAAAGAGGACACCGAGGCTCGGGGTTCAAGGGCGTGTCTGAGGCCCCAACTCCCAGGCCCTGTCCCCCTCCTGCTCCCCGGCGGCGAGGCAGGCACCGTTTTCTCCTCTTATTTTTGGAAAGGCTCATAAGCAGTTCCAGGCCGGGGCGGGCCGGGTGGCCTCTGTCTGACCCGCTCTTTAAACCGCCCCAGCGCTGCGCCGCGGCCAGCCACAGCGCCCAGGGCCAGGGTGCTGACAAGCGAGCTGGGCCGTGGCGCCTCCCGCCAGCATCCGGGGGGGAGAACAGAGCAGGACAGCCAGCCGCTCGGCCACCCCCCTCGGGGGCCCAGTCACGGGCACACGGCTGGCCCAGCCGCAGGGGTCGCTCAGGTCCGAGGAGGGACGGGTGGGCGCACGGACGCCTCCTTCCACTTTCAGAATGCTTCCTGCCGCTCCAGCCGGTTAGCTCAGTGGCTAGAGCTCGGCCGGCGGCCCAAAGGGTCCCGGGTTCAATTCCGGTCAAGGGCACGTACCTCGGTCGCAGGCTCCTCCCCGACTCGGGCCCTGGACGGGGCGCGTGCAGAAGGCAACCCATCCATGTGTCTCTCTCCCATCGATGTTTCTCTCTGTCTCTCCCTCTCCCTTCCACTCTCTCTAAAAAAAAAAAAAGAAAGAAAAAATCAATGGAGAAATATACTTGGTTCAGATTAAAAAAAGAAAAAAAATGCTCCCCCTCTCCCTCCCCCTTCCCCCAGTTAAGAGCCTGCAGAGCGCCCCCCTCAGAGCCCCCCTCTTCCTCGGTCCACTCCCCGGGGCCTGTTACTGTCCAGGCCGCTGACACCAGGTGAGCAGAGGGCCTTGCAGCCTGAGCACCTGCCTCCCCGCTCCTGTGACCGGCAGACGCGCCTCCTGGACTCTCCTGCCCGCTGCCTCCCTCCTGACGTGGGACCTGCGCCCCCCGCCCCCCACGGCTTCCCTTCTCCCAGCAGCACCTGCGCCCCCCACGGCGTCCCCTCTCCCAGCAGCACCTGCACCCCCCCGCCCCCAACCGGCTTCCCTTCTCCCAGCAGCACCTGCGCCCCCCGCCCCCCACCGGCTTCCCTTCTCCCAGCAGCACCTGCGCCCCCCGCCCCCCACCGGCTTCCCTTCTCCCAGCAGCACCTGCACCACCCGCCCCCCCCACGGCTTCCCCTCTCCCAGCAGCACCTGTGCCCCCCATAGTGTCCCTTCTCCCAGCAGCACCTGTGCCCCCCCATTGTGTCCCTTCTCCCAGCAGCACCTGTGCCCCCCCATAGTGTCCCTTCTCCCAGCAGCACCTGTGCCCCCCATAGCGTCCCTTCTCCCAGCAGCACCTGCGCCCCCCGCCCCCCACCGGCTTCCCTTCTCCCAGCAGCACCTGCGCCCCCCGCCCCCCACCGGCTTCCCTTCTCCCAGCAGCACCTGCACCACCCGCCCCCCCCACGGCTTCCCCTCTCCCAGCAGCACCTGTGCCCCCCATAGTGTCCCTTCTCCCAGCAGCACCTGTGCCCCCCCATAGTGTCCCTTCTCTCAGCAGCATCTGTGCCCCCCATAGTGTCCCTTCTCCCAGCAGCACCTGCGCCCCCCATAGTGTCCCTTCTCTCAGCAGCACCTGCGCCCCCCACAGCGTCCCTTCTCCCAGCAGCACCTGTGCCCCCCATAGTGTCCCTTCTCCCAGCAGCACCTGCGCCCCCCATAGTGTCCCTTCTCCCAGCAGCACCTGCGCCCCCCATAGTGTCCCTTCTCTCAGCAGCACCTGTGCCCCCCATAGTGTCCCTTCTCCCAGCAGCACCTGCGCCCCCCCATGGCGTCCCTTCTCCCAGCAGCACCTGTGCCCCCCATAGTGTCCCTTCTCTCAGCAGCACCTGCGCCCCCCATAGTGTCCCTTCTCCCAGCAGCACCTGCGCCCCCCCATGGCGTCCCTTCTCCCAGCAGCACCTGTGCCCCCCATAGTGTCCCTTCTCCCAGCAGCACCTGCGCCCCCCCATGGCGTCCCTTCTCCCAGCAGCACCTGTGCCCCCCATAGTGTCCCTTCTCCCAGCAGCACCTGTGCCCCCCATAGTGTCCCTTCTCCCAGCAGCACCTGCGCCCCCCCATGGCGTCCCTTCTCCCAGCAGCACCTGTGCCCCCCATAGTGTCCCTTCTCCCAGCAGCACCTGCGCCCCCCCATGGCGTCCCTTCTCCCAGCAGCACCTGCGCCCCCCCATGGCGCCCCTTCTCCCAGCAGCACCTGCGCCCCCCATAGTGTCCCTTCTCCCAGCAGCACCTGCGCCCCCCATAGTGTCCCTTCTCCCAGCAGCACCTGCGCCCCCCCATGGCGTCCCTTCTCCCAGCAGCACCTGCGCCCCCCCATGGCGCCCCTTCTCCCAGCAGCACCTGCGCCCCCCATAGTGTCCCTTCTCTCAGCAGCATCTGTGCCCCCCATAGTGTCCCTTCTCCCAGCAGCACCTGCGCCCCCCCATGGCGCCCCTTCTCCCAGCAGCACCTGCGCCCCCCATAGTGTCCCTTCTCCCAGCAGCACCTGCGCCCCCCATAGTGTCCCTTCTCCCAGCAGCACCTGCGCCCCCCCATGGCGTCCCTTCTCCCAGCAGCACCTGCGCCCCCCATAGTGTCCCTTCTCCCAGCAGCACCTGCGCCCCCCCATAGTGTCCCTTCTCCCAGCAGCACCTGCGCCCCCCATAGTGTCCCTTCTCTCAGCAGCACCTGCGCCCCCCCATGGCGTCCCTTCTCCCAGCAGCACCTGCGCCCCCCCATGGCGCCCCTTCTCCCAGCAGCACCTGCGCCCCCCCATGGCGTCCCTTCTCCCAGCAGCACCTGCGCCCCCCCATGGCGCCCCTTCTCCCAGCAGCACCTGCGCCCCCCATAGTGTCCCTTCTCTCAGCAGCATCTGTGCCCCCCATAGTGTCCCTTCTCCCAGCAGCACCTGCGCCCCCCCATGGCGCCCCTTCTCCCAGCAGCACCTGCGCCCCCCATAGTGTCCCTTCTCTCAGCAGCATCTGTGCCCCCCATAGTGTCCCTTCTCCCAGCAGCACCTGCGCCCCCCATAGTGTCCCTTCTCCCAGCAGCACCTGTGCCCCCCATAGTGTCCCTTCTCTCAGCAGCACCTGCGCCCCCCCATGGCGCCCCTTCTCCCAGCAGCACCTGCGCCCCCCATAGTGTCCCTTCTCTCAGCAGCACCTGCGCCCCCCATGGCGTCCCTTCTCCCAGCAGCACCTGTGCCCCCCATAGTGTCCCTTCTCTCAGCAGCACCTGCGCCCCCCCATGGCGCCCCTTCTCCCAGCAGCACCTGCGCCCCCCATAGTGTCCCTTCTCCCAGCAGCACCTGTGCCCCCCATAGTGTCCCTTCTCCCAGCAGCACCTGCGCCCCCCATAGTGTCCCTTCTCTCAGCAGCACCTGCGCCCCCCCATGGCGCCCCTTCTCCCAGCAGCACCTGCGCCCCCCATAGTGTCCCTTCTCTCAGCAGCACCTGCGCCCCCCCATGGCGCCCCTTCTCCCAGCAGCACCTGTGCCCCCCATAGTGTCCCTTCTCCCAGCAGCACCTGCGCCCCCCATAGTGTCCCTTCTCTCAGCAGCACCTGCGCCCCCCCATGGCGCCCCTTCTCCCAGCAGCACCTGCGCCCCCCATAGTGTCCCTTCTCCCAGCAGCACCTGTGCCCCCCCATGGCGCCCCTTCTCCCAGCAGCACCTGTGCCCCCCCATGGCGCCCCTTCTCCCAGCAGCACCTGTGCCCCCCATGGCGCCCCTTCTCCCAGCAGCACCTGCGCCCCCCCATGGCGCCCCTTCTCCCAGCAGCACCTGCGCCCCCCATAGTGTCCCTTCTTCCAGCAGCACCTGTGCCCCCCCATAGTGTCCCTTCTCTCAGCAGCACCTGGGCCCCCCCATGGCGCCCCTTCTCCCAGCAGCACCTGCGCCCCCCATAGTGTCCCTTCTCTCAGCAGCACCTGCGCCCCCCCATGGCGCCCCTTCTCCCAGCAGCACCTGCGCCCCCCATAGTGTCCCTTCTCTCAGCAGCACCTGCGCCCCCCATAGTGTCCCTTCTCTCAGCAGCACCTGCGCCCCCCCATGGCGCCCCTTCTCCCAGCAGCACCTGCGCCCCCCATAGTGTCCCTTCTCCCAGCAGCACCTGTGCCCCCCATCGTGTCCCTTCTCTCAGCAGCACCTGCGCCCCCCATAGTGTCCCTTCTCCCAGCAGCACCTGCGCCCCCCATAGTGTCCCTTCTCCCAGCAGCACCTGTGCCCCCCATAGTGTCCCTTCTCCCAGCAGCACCTGTGCCCCCCATAGTGTCCCTTCTCCCAGCAGCACCTGCGCCCCCCATAGTGTCCCTTCTCTCAGCAGCACCTGCGCCCCCCATAGTGTCCCTTCTCCCAGCAGCACCTGCGCCCCCCATAGTGTCCCTTCTCTCAGCAGCACCTGCGCCCCCCACAGCGTCCCTTCTCCCAGCAGCACCTGTGCCCCCCATAGTGTCCCTTCTCCCAGCAGCACCTGCGCCCCCCATAGTGTCCCTTCTCTCAGCAGCACCTGCGCCCCCCATAGTGTCCCTTCTCCCAGCAGCACCTGCGCCCCCCATAGTGTCCCTTCTCTCAGCAGCACCTGCGCCCCCCCATGGCGCCCCTTCTCCCAGCAGCACCTGCGCCCCCCATAGTGTCCCTTCTCCCAGCAGCACCTGCGCCCCCCATAGTGTCCCTTCTCTCAGCAGCACCTGCGCCCCCCCATGGCGCCCCTTCTCCCAGCAGCACCTGCGCCCCCCATAGTGTCCCTTCTCCCAGCAGCACCTGCGCCCCCCATAGTGTCCCTTCTCCCAGCAGCACCTGTGCCCCCCATAGTGTCCCTTCTCTCAGCAGCACCTGCGCCCCCCCATGGCGCCCCTTCTCCCAGCAGCACCTGCGCCCCCCATAGTGTCCCTTCTCTCAGCAGCACCTGCGCCCCCCCATGGCGTCCCCTCTCCCAGCAGCACCTGCGCCCCCCCATGGCGCCCCTTCTCCCAGCAGCACCTGCGCCCCCCATAGTGTCCCTTCTCTCAGCAGCACCTGCGCCCCCCCATGGCGTCCCCTCTCCCAGCAGCACCTGCGCCCCCCCATGGCGCCCCTTCTCCCAGCAGCACCTGCGCCCCCCATAGTGTCCCTTCTTCCAGCAGCACCTGCGCCCCCCCATGGCGTCCCCTCTCCCAGCAGCACCTGCGCCCCCCATAGTGTCCCTTCTCTCAGCAGCACCTGCGCCCCCCCATGGCGTCCCTTCTCCCAGCAGCACCTGCGCCCCCCCACGGCGTCCCTTCTCCCAGCAGCACCTGCGGCCCCCATAGTGTCCCTTCTCCCAGCAGCACCTGCGCCCCCCTCACCCTCCCACATGGCGTTCCTTCTCCCAGCAGCACCTGCGCCCCCCATAGTGTCCCTTCTCTCAGCAGCACCTGCGCCCCCCCATGGCGTCCCTTCTCCCAGCAGCACCTGCGCCCCCCCACGGCGTCCCTTCTCCCAGCAGCACCTGCGGCCCCCATAGTGTCCCTTCTCCCAGCAGCACCTGCGCCCCCCATAGTGTCCCTTCTCTCAGCAGCACCTGCGCCCCCCCATGGCGCCCCTTCTCCCAGCAGCACCTGCGCCCCCCATAGTGTCCCTTCTCCCAGCAGCACCTGCGGCCCCCATAGTGTCCCTTCTCCCAGCAGCACCTGCGCCCCCCATAGTGTCCCTTCTCTCAGCAGCACCTGCGCCCCCCCATGGCGCCCCTTCTCCCAGCAGCACCTGCGCCCCCCATAGTGTCCCTTCTCTCAGCAGCACCTGCGCCCCCCCATGGCGTCCCCTCTCCCAGCAGCACCTGCGCCCCCCATAGTGTCCCTTCTCCCAGCAGCACCTGTGCCCCCCATAGCGTCCCTTCTCCCAGCAGCACCTGGGCCCCCCATAGTGTCCCCTCTCCCCGCAGCACCTGTGCCCCCCATAGCGTCCCTTCTTCCAGCAGCACCTGCGCCCCCCCCACGGCGTCCCCTCTCCCAGCAGCACCTGCGCCCCCCCCACGGCGTCCCCTCTCCCAGCAGCACCTGCGGCCCCCACGGCGTCCCCTCTCCCAGCAGCACCTGCGCCCCCCACGGCGTCCCCTCTCCCAGCAGCACCTGCGCCCCCCTCACCCTCCCACATGGCGTTCCTTCTCCCAGCAGCACCTGCACCCCCCTCACCCTCCCACATGGCGTTCCTTCTCCCAGCAGCACCTGCGCCCCCCTCACCCTCCCACATGGCGTTCCTTCTCCCAGCACCATCTCCAGTCACCAGCATCATTCACCGTGGACCAAGCACCCCTGTGTCAGGTGCCTGATGCGTGTGGGGAGCTCAAGTCACATATGGTCTCGCCTCCCGGGACCTTGTATCTCACATGATAGCGCATGCCGTGCGCTTGCTACCGATTCTGCTTTATATATGAACTAGAGGCCCGGTGCACGAAATTTGTGCATGGGAGGGAGGGGTCCCTCAGTCCCTCAGCCCGGCCTGCACCCTCTCTAATCCGGGATCCCTCGGGGGATGTCTGACTGCTGGTCTAGGCCCAGCGGGATCGGGCCTACACTGGCAGTCGGACATCCCTTGCGCAATCCGTGGCAGCTGGCTCCTAACCACTCACCTGCCTGCCTGCCTGATCACCCCTAACCCCTCTCCCCTGCTGGCCTGATCGCTCCTAACTCCTCTGCCATGCCAGCCTGATTGCCCCTAACCGCCTCTGCCTCAGCCCCCGCCACCGTGGCTTTGTCTGGAAGGATGTCCGGAAGGATGTCTGGAAGACGTCCGGTCTAATTAGCATATTACCCTTTTATTAGCATAGGTCCTGTTTGCTACCAAGTTACAGTTGGCCCGTTTGCCGTCTCCTGGGGCTCTCCCTGCGTGGGGCTCTCTGCCCCGCCCTCCCCCGCCTTTCTGGTGCACAGTTACCGTCCGTGCTTGCCTCAGCGCGTGCAAGCAGAGGCCTGCTAAGCCAGCATCACCGAACCCGTCATGGCGATCCCAGGGGGTTCCCAGGTTGTCAGCGTGTCAGCGGGGCGGCTGCTGTATGCCACGGCTCACGGCTTGCTCAGGGTGAGACTGGGCTCCTGGTTCGTAAGCGGCACCGGCCTCACATCCCCGAGCACACGCCTTCAGCCGAGCTCGCTGCAGACGTGGCCCGTGCCTCCCAGGCCCAGGGCGGCCGGCAGAAGCCATGCCTGTGGCCTGCGCTGTGGGAGTTGGAGTCTCTTTAAGCATCGCCTTGGGTCGCCAGGGGCTCCCCAGTGGCCGCAGCCCCCACCACTCCCTATCGCCTCTCCCCCGGGTTCCCTCCTCCGTTCCTCCCTGCTCCCACGTGGGCGTGAGCTCCCGCCTCCTGCTTCACACACATCCTCGTGGGGTCCTGACAGGAATGGGGTGAAGATGGTCTTGTAGACGAGGAAGCTGGGCCCACCAGGAGGCCATGTGACGTGTCCCCAGTACCACAGTGAGAGGCAGGGGTGGGGGAGGGGAAGACAGGGCCCCAGTGAAGGCTGACAGTGTGTGTGTGCGTGTGTGTGTGTGCGTGTGCGTGTGTCCTCTTATAGTACCAAAGTGTTAATTTTCAAAATGGGGGGTGTCTCTGAATTTTGAAAGATCGTGTTTCTTGGGCTAAACCAGTGGTCGGCAAACTCATGAGTCCACAGAGCCAAATACCAACAGGACAACGATTGAAATTTCTTTTGAGAGCCACATTTTTTAAACTTAAACTTCTTCTAACGCCACTTCTTCAACATAGTCTCGCCCGGGCCGTGGTGTTTTGTGGAAGAGCCACACTCAAGGGGCCAAAGAGCCGCATGTGGCTCGCGGGCCGCGGTTGGCCGACCACGGGGCTAAACAATATTTGCGTCCTTGCTGCGGTGAGAGCGGCGGGCAGCCACGGCCCCTCGCCTGGCGTTCGGGGAGGGGGGTGGGGGGTGTCAGCAGGCGGCTCCCCCCTCCCCCCGCCCTCCGGGTCCCCCGTGGGCAGCTCCTCTGAGTCCCCGGTTCACCGGCCTTTGCGCCTGCTGCTCCCTCAGCCCGGAACCCTCTTAGCCACAGCGGACTGCTTGTATTTCAGTATTTCAAGGCCCAGACCAGCCGTGGCCGGTGTGGCTCAGCGGATAGAGCGTCGGCCTGCGGACTGAAGGGTCCCGGGTTCGATTCCGGTCAAGGCCACATGCCCGGGTTGCGGGCTTCTGGCCCTGGTCGGGGGCGCGAGGGAGGCAACCTATCGATGTGTTTCTCTCACGTCGATGTTTCTCTCTGTCTCTCCCTCCCTCTTCCAATCAGTGGGCAGCCATGGCTGGTGTGGCTCAGTGGATAGAGCTTCGGCCTGTGGACTGAAGGGTCCCAGGTTCGATTCCCGGTCAGGGGCACATGCCCGGGTTGCGGGTTCGATCCCCAGTGGCCTGGTGCCTCAGCAAGAGGCAGCTGATCCATGATGCTCTCTCCTCATTGATGTCTCTCTCTCTCTCTCTCTCTCTCTCTCTCTATCTCTCTCCCTTCTTCTGTGAAATCAATGAAAATATATTTTAAAAAAATAGAAATGAGACTACACAAAGACTTCCATCTTATCTCCTGGTTACTACTCGTATTAAGAATCCATTCATGCTCTGGCTGGTGTGGCCCAGTGGATAGAGCGCCGGCCTGCAGACTGAAGGGTCCCAGGTTCGATTCCCGGTCAAGGGCACACGCCCGGGTTGTGGGCTTGATCCCCAGCGTGGGGCGTGCAGGAGGCAGCCGATCGATGCTTCTCTCTCATCACGGATGTCTCTCTCTCCCTCCCTCCTCTCCCTTCCTCTCTGACATCCATAAAAATAGATTTAAGAAAGAAACACATCATAAAACTCGGGCAAGAGTGGAAACGGCGACGTGTTGACTTCTCAGTGGCCTTTCGAAATGTGCGGTTGCCCTGTCGGCCGGGAAACCGTCAGACGGGCCACGTGGGACTCGTAGAGAGAGGCTCACACTTGATGCATTTAGCGAGGGGACAGGAGCGAGCGGCCCCATCCAGTTTTCCTCTGTTTGGCTCGTTGGACCGAACAGGGCCTGGAAAATTCCTCCCCGCTCCCCGCTCCCCGCCGCCGGTGCGATGCTGGGGCGCCGCGCCCAGCGGTGTCTGACCTTGAGTCCCGCCCAGGAGGGTCTGACCTTGAATCCTGCGTCTCGCTTTACGAGAGGAAAAGCATCACTTCTGTGCGGGGTCAGCCACGGGCATGGGGGAGGGGGGCAGGGCTCGCCAGGGCAGCGAAAGGCCTTGCCCGGTAGGAACCCGCGTTCGCCAGCCTCTCGCCGCGCCCGCGGGTCATCTGTTCTTCCTCCGCTCACACCAAGGGCGTCGGGGAGCCTGGCAGACGGTGTGCAGGGGAGGAGGGTGCGACGACACGTTTTATAAGAACAGCCTGTGAGCGACTGCCCCGCGGCCGACCCTGCAGGGCCCTGCTCTGCCCTGGGCCCTCCTGGCGGCCCCCCCCGCCCCCCGCCGGCCGCACCCCCTCCCACCTCCGCCCCCAGAGCCAAAGGCCGCCGCTTGACATTTGGTCTGGCGTCCACTTTCACGCCCCGGGTTTTCATTTTGCAGCCAACAGCAACGGGAGTTTGCTCAGACCGTGGCTGGAGGAAGTTCTTTTTCTTCTTCTTTTTTTTTAAACACTAGTGGCCTGGTGCACGAAATTCATGCATGGGAGGGGGGTATCCCTCAGCCTGACCTGCACCCTCTCCAATCTGGGACCCCACAGGGATCGGGCCTAAACTGGCAGTCGGACATCCCTTTCATAATCCGGGACCGCTGGCTCCTAACTGCTCACCTGCCTGCCTGCTTGATCGCCCCTAACCACTCTGCCTGCCAACCTGATCGCCCCCAACTGCCCCCCCTGCCAGCCTGCTTGCCCCCAACTGCCCCCCCTGCCAGCCTGCTCGCCCCCAACTGCCCCCCCCCCCCCCGCTGGACTGCTCTCCTCCAACTGCCACCCCCCTGCTGGACTGCTCACCTCCAACTGCCACCCCCCTGCCGGCCCTATCACCCCCAACTGCCCTCCCCTCCTGGCCTGATTGCCTCTAGCCACCTCTGCCTCAGCCCCACCACCATGGCTTTGTCCGGAAGGACATCCGGAAGGCCTCCTGGTCTAATTAGCATATTACCCTTTTATTAGTATAGATATTTTTTATTGATGTCAGAGAGGAAGGGAGAGGGAGAGAGAGAAACATCCATAATGAGAGAGAATCCTGGATGGGCTGCCTCCTGCATGCCCCCTACTAGGGATCGAGCCTGCAACCCGGGCATGTGCCCTTGACCGGGAATCAAACCCGGGACCCTTCAGTCCGCAGGCCGACACTCTATCCACTGAGCCACACCAGCTAGGGTTGAGCCCTGTTCCAGAAAGGCTGTGTCCAGCATCTCCCAGCCCCATCCTCCAGGCTGGCCCGGCAGACACTGTCCCTCTTCTCTCCGCCATTCCTCAGTTGCTTGTGGCTTCGGGGACGCCTGTGGCCTTAGGAGGAGCGTCGGGGAGCCTGGCAGACGGTCCGCAGGGGAGGAGGGTGCGATGACACGTGTTTTATAAGAAAGCCTGTGAGCGCCGTCCGGGGGCAGGCGGGGTTACCAAGCCCCCCGAGTGGTAAGCCGAGCCCCTCGGGGACCCGTGTCTGTCTGTCTGTCTGTCCTGCAGGCCTCGCTCCTCAGAAACAGAACGTCAAGCAGGCCCTGCGAGGTGGCCCAGAGGGCGGGCCAGCGATGCTCTAGCAGAGCCCGGGCTGGACAGAAAGACAGCGGGGGTGCCGGGGGGCAGGGCCGGGGGGGGGGAGGGGGCAGGTGAGGAGCGGCGTGGTCTCACTCCAGCAGAGGGCCCTCGGGAAGGGGCCTTGGCATGGCAGGCCCTGCTCCGGCTGGTGTGGCTCAGTGGATAGAGCGTCGGCCTGCGGACTGAAGGGTCCCGGGTTCGATTCCCGGTCAGGGGCACAGGCCCGGGTTGTGGGCTCCATCCCCAGCGTGGGGCGTGCAGGAGGCAGCCGATCCATGATCCTCTCTCATCATGGATGTTTCTCTCTCTCTCCCTCTCCCTTCCGCTCTGACATCAATAAAAAGCTATATATATATATTTTTAAATGGCCGGCCCTAAACCAGCATCAGGGCCTCTCCCTGCCGGCCTGGCTCAGGGCGCCTCCTATAGGCTCCACCTTGCGCCGGGCCTCACTGCACCCCGGAGAGGTGGCGGCGCCCGGGACACTGAGGGGGAATGATGAACTGGGGGGGCAGTGGGGGGAATGCGGGGGCCGCGCCTGCAACCCCAGGCGTCTGGGCCACGCCTTGTGTGTATCCTGGGGCATCATTAGTGCTCATTCCACGCCACACAGCATGCCAGCCGGCAGGAGCCACGGCACAGACACGAAGGTTTGCTCAGTGCCCCATCCCTCCGCGCCAGAGGGCGGCGCTGCACCTGGGAGTTTCCCAGCGTGCACTGCGGTCTCTCGGCGCCAGAGGGCTGCTCTGCACCCGGGAGTTTCCCAGCGTGCACTGCGGTCTCTCTCGGCGCCAGAGGTGCTCCTCTGCACCCAGGAGTTTCCCAGCGTGCACTGCGGTCTCTCTCCGCGCCAGAGGTCTCCTCTGCACCCGGGAGTTTCCCAGCGTGCACTGCGGTCTCTCTCTCGGCGCCAGAGGGCGGCTCTGCACCCGGGAGTTTCCCAGCGTGCACTGCGGTCTCCACACCAGAGGTCTCCTCTGCACCTGGGAGTTTCCCAGTGTGCACTGCGGTCTCTCTCCGCGCCAGAGGTCTCCTCTGCACTCGGGAGTTTCCCAGCGTGCACTGTGGTCTCTCTCAGTGCCAGAGGTCCCCTCTGCACCCGGGAGTTTCCCAGCGTGCACTGCGGTCTCTCTCTCTCGGCGCCAGAGGGCTGCTCTGCACCGGGAGTTTCCCAGCGTGCACTGCGGTCTCCACACCAGAGGTCTCCTCTGCACCTGGGAGTTTCCCAGCGTGCACTGCGGTCTCTCTCGGCGCCAGAAGTCTCCTCTACACTTGGGAGTTTCCCAGCGTGCACTGCGGTCTCTCTCGGCGCCAGAGGGCGGCTCTGCACCCGGGAGTTTCCCAGCGTGCACTGCGGTCTCTCTCGGCGCCAGAGGTGCTCCTCTGCACCCGGGAGTTTCCCAGCGTGCACTGCAGTCTCTCGCCGCCGCCCTGGTCTGCGCTCCCCATGGGCGCGCCGCTGCCCTGCTCACCTGTCCGGGTGGGGAAACGCTTTCTCCCGCTGCGCTCCCGGGCGTGGCTCCCACCCGGCCCCTCCCGCTGGTCCCGCATGTGGTGGGCACACCCCGGGGTCTCCCCGGCTTGTCCCAGCCCTGCCCCGGGTCAAGGCCAGGTGTGGAGCCACGCCCCCTCCTGCCCAGGTGCATGCGGGGCGGGGGCGCAGGGGGAGGAGGGCAGGGATCGGACTCCTGGCATATCGCTCGTCCCCCTTTCCTCGGCAGCTCACCGGCGGGCGGGTCCAGGGGGCAGAATCCCCGCGTGACTCATCCTCGTGCTCCCAGGACAGGGGCCAGCACAGCCCTTTGGTCCGTGTGGCCCGAGCTCGCACAGCTCCCTGGGGTTCCGAGCGGCCCCCCATCTGCGTGGGAGGTGGGACCCCGCTTTGCAGAGGGATGCACGGAGGTCGAGGACGTGGGGAGGACGTGGGGGCAGAGGGACTGGGGTGGGGCCGAGGCCTCGGGGTCCCGGGAGAGGAAGAGCAGCAGCTGGTGGGCCGTGGGGCGGGGGCCGCCAGCTCCCCAAGGTCAGAGGCACCCGCATGCTTTCTCCTCGGTCAGCAGGAGCCAAGGCCGTGTGTGTGCACGTGATCATGTACGTTTATTGTATGTGTTTTTATGCACAAGTGTCACACGTATTCATGCATGCACGTGTTTGCACACACGCATATGTTTGTGGGCACATGTGGTATGTGCACATGCGTATATGTGTGTGCACACGTTTGCATATATACGTGCATTGTGTGGGTGCATATGTGGTATGTATGCGTGTGCATGTGCGTGCATGTGTGTTTGTGTGTGCACACATGTGTTGTGCATGTCACGTTTCTGCAGGCCAGAATGAATGAAGCAGACAAACAAGGGGATCCCGTCCCACGTGGGGGTGGGGCGGGGGTGGAGTGGGAGGTCGGGGCGTCTCAGGAAGTCAAGTGCAGAGTCCAGGGAGGGCTGCCTGGACCCTTATGCGTGTCCCCGCCCCCATCTGGGCTGCAGCGGGGCCAGACCTCCCGGCCTCCCGGGCGGCAGGGGGACGAGGCTGAGAGCTGGGCCCTCCTGGGTGTAGGCTGCTGGCCGAGAGGGACGGAGGACCAGGGCCCTCACGGGGGAGGGGGGTATATGGGGGCTGGTGGAGAGGGCCCCTCACAGGCAGGGGGCCCAGGAGAGAAGTCGTTCCCCCACCTCCCGCCTCTTGGAGGGAGGCAGCGTGCTGGCTGCCTGGCCTCTCACTCCCGGGCGCCCGTCCGTCCTGGCTGTTATCCGTCCAACATCTGCGCCCCTGGCGCTAAACACGTCACACCGCTCCCTTAATCCCCCGCCGGGGAGGGACCAGCAGCCCCGTTGCAGCTGAGGAACAAACCCGTCACGAGGAAAGAGGGGACCGTCCAGGTCGCCCGGCTGGTGCGGGCGCGGGCGGGACTGGGGAGCGAGCCCCTTTGCGTCTCTTCCTCTCCGGGGATGAGAAAGCCACAAACACGCCATTCCTGCGGAAGGTGGGAAGCAGAAGGGGGTCCACCGGGCCTTCCGACGGGGCCCGCGCTCCCCTAAAAGGGGGGGTGGGATTGGGGCTGCGCTGGGGTCTCAGAGCAGCCAGGCCTGCCCCCACCCTCCTCGGGGGCCTGACCCCCAGGCCTCGTCTATGCTGTCCTCGGCCCAGCCCCTGGGACGGTGGCACATCTTTGCAGATGCTGGTTTGGGTTGCGTGGGAGCTCCTTGAGGTTGGGATGAGGCTGGCATCGGCCCGGTGGTTCTGCGATGCCGCCCACCCCCGCAGGCCTGGCTGGGGCAGCACCGCCCGGGCGTAACCAGGCCGCTGGGGGGGGCGGGGGGCACGCTGCCTGCTGGTTGCTGGGGTGCCAGCCCGAGGCGTGGGAGGCCGGGGCTCTGCAGTGCCACCGGTGTTTGCCCAGGTGCCCTGGACAGACCAGCCTGGGGCGTGGGGGGCCGTGGCTGCCCGAGGGGAGCCCCAGGGGGCCCGGCCAGGAAGCCAGAGCCGTTTCCTGTCACTGTGGGAACACCAGCAGATTCCTGTCCTGGACGGAGGCCAGTGGTCAGACATGAGCAGGCTTGGCGGCCGTCTGGGCACCCCCGCCCCCCGCCCCGGGTGGCCACCAGGCCTCCACTCCTGAGCGGACAAAGCAGTCGCTGTCCCTCGGCCACAAGCGGAGGGAGGATGGCTCCTGGGAGCGCTGGGCGGCTGTCCCAGAACACGGGGTCACGGCCAGGGGCACCTCCGAGCCCCCTCCCTTCTCCCCGGTCCGCCGAGGCGGGGGGGGGGGGGGGGTTGGGGGGGCGGGGAGGCTGTGCCCAAATCTCCAGGCGGGGCTTTGGACCTGAGCTGCCAGGTTTTCCGATTTATTTTTCCAGCGAAGCTGGGGGATCCAGATATTTGTGTGAAATGTCTCAGTCTTTGCAACGGGCTCGCTGCGAATGCTCTGCAGGCCGCGCTGCGCATCTGCGGGCCAGATGTGGGTCCAGGCCGCCAGCGAGCGTCCTCTGCGCGTGGCCCTCAGACACCGTGCCCGGAGGGAGGTGGGGTGCAGGGGGGGGGGCGGGAGGAGGACCCCAAAGTCCACAGGCAAGAAAGGGCAGGGCGCCCTAACCCACTTGGCTCAGTGGGTAGAGCGCCGGCCTGCGGACTGAGGGTCCCGGGTTCGATTCCAGTCAAGGGCATGTACCTGGGTTGCGGGCATATCCCCAGTAGGAGGCGTGCAGGAGGCAGCTGGTCGATGTTTCTCTCTCATCGATGTTTCTAACTCTCTCTGCCTCTCTCTTCCTCTCTGTAAAAAATCAATCAAATATATTTTTTAAAAATAGAAAGGGCAGGGGTTAGGGATGGCCCCACTTCTGGGTGCTCATCACCATCTCGGCGGGCGCAGATGGGGGGCAGGAGGGCAGGGCTGGGGTCTCCACGTGGGTCCCCCCGCCCCCGTTTCTCTTGAAGGCGGTTCGTTGTGCTAGGCCTTGCCTCCTTCATTCATTCTGTAGGTTCAACCCACGAGGAGGCTCTTTCTCCCGCCCCCTCTGACGCTACGCCGACATCCGCCGCCCTCATAGGTCCTTGTGGCCACCAGAGCCCGCCCCCTAGGAGGTGTGGGCCAATGACAAGGCTGGGAGGCCGGCGGCTGGCCAATCTGAGCAGTGCGCCATCCCCGTGGGAATTCATTGACAAGTGTGGCCCAGGGGAGGGAGACAGCGGGAGCGTGGGGACCAGGCAGGCTCGGGTCCAGCTCTGTGTCCTTGAGGCTGTCCTGGACCCCAAGCTTCCTGCTACTTCATCCGCAGAATGGGGAGTCATTGCCCCCCGGGAAAGGGGTGGGGGTTAAACCCCACGATGCGTGGGTCCCAGGCCTGCAATGGGAGCTGGTGGGTGACGGAGCTGATCTGCAGGCACCTCCACCTCCCACTCCCCACAGGAGGTGCAATGCCTGGTCCTAAACCACCCGCTTCCGTAACCACGGGCCTGGGGAGGCACCTGCCGCCTGCCATCGGTGCGTGTCTCACAGCCGCACCCCCATGTCATCGCCACCTCGGTCCCCTTTAAGCAAAACCTCGGTGGATGAAAAGGTAACGGTGCGTGATGTGGGCAGCGGCCTCCGCCCTTCTCCCATGCTGGGCCCCCGGTGCCCCGCCAGGCCCAATGCTCCGGTCTCCTGTGTTCGCCGATTCATCAGCCGGCAAGCATTTATTTACTTATTTATTACTAGAGGCCCAGTGCACGAATTCGTGCACGGGTGGGGTCCCTCGGCCTGGCCAGCGATCGAGGCCTATGGGGGGGGGTGGCGGCCAGCTGAGGGGAGGGGCCGCAGGAGGTTGGCGGTGGGAGTGCACTGACCGTCAGGGGGCAGCTCCCGTGTTGAGTGTCTGCCCCCTAGTGGTCAGTGCATTGTCATAGCGACTGGTTGACTGGTCGTTCCAGTCATTCTGGTGGTTCCATTCATTCGGTCGTAAAGGTTGCTTAGGCTTTTATGTATATAGATTTTTAAAAATATACACTGAGTGGCCAGATGATGATGATCTCTGAACGCATAATATCCTGGCCACTCAGTGTATATCCTATAGAATAAAAGGCTAATATGCAAATTTTCCCCTCGACCAGGAGTTCGACCAGCAAGCAGGCCGGCCAACCGCCCATGTCCCCTCCCCCTGGCCAGGCTGGCTGGACCCTACCCATGCACGAATTCATGCACCGGGCCTCTAATACATATATACGTGAGTGGCCAGATGATTATGCGTTCAGAGATCATAATCATCTGGCCACTCAGTGTATATATTTTTATTGATTTCAGACAGGAAGGGAGAGGGAGAGAGATAGAAACATCCATGATGAGAGAGAATCATGGATCGGCTGCCTCCTGCACGCCCCCTACTAGGGATCCAGCTCACATCCTGGGCATGTGCTTTGACCGGGAATTGAACCTGGGACCCTTCAGTCCGCAGGCCGACTCTCTATCCACTGAGCAACACCGGCCGGGGCGGCATTTATTGAGTGCAGAGCCATGCCCCTGGCCCTCGAGGGCCTCCTGGGGAGGAGATAGGCAGATGGCGGTGGCAAGGGCGGGTAGAGGGAAGACCCTAGCACTGGAGGGGCCTGGCAGGGGTGAGGTCATGGTACCTGGAGAGAAGATAAGGGCGGGGGGTCAGGAGTGGAGAAGAGAGGGAGCCAGGGAGGACACAGGGTTCCAGGAGTCAGGCCATGGGACAAGCCAGCAGGAACCTGAGTTTTGGGGGTGGGGCCACCCCCTAACGCAGCGGTCGGCTAACTCATTCGTCAACAGAGCCAACTATCAACAACAGTACGGCGATTGAAATTTCTTTTGAGAGCCAAATCTTTTAAACATAAACTATATAGGTAGGTACATTGTTATTAACTTAATGAGGGTACTCCTAAGCTGGCCTTTGCTAAAAACTCAAGGGGCCAAAGAGCCGCATGTGGCTCGTGAGCCGCAGTTTGCTGACCACTGCACTAGGGTAAGAGTGGCAGAGAGACAAGCGTTTGCTAGCGAGAGGAGTCAACCAGTTGCTATGATGCAGCATGAGCTCTGAGCTGGTGGCGGGACATGGGGTGGAGAGCTACCTGCAAGGGACCCTGGGCACACAGGGAGTGTCCGGGGCCCCGTGAGGGCGGGCGCCATGATTACCCCACTTTTCAGGTGCACGTACTGGGGGTCGGGAATGGCCGGTAACTGACTGGCCCACGCTCACACGCCCAGCAAGTGGAGTCTGACGACATACATATTTCTCTCTTTCACCGCGTCCAGCCCGGCTAGAGCACGGACAGGAGTCCTGAGTAGGGGCGACGGGGGATTGAGAAAATGAAAGAGACAGAGACAGTAGGGAAAGCTGGGGCCGGGTGGGACAGCTGTCCTCTGATGGAGAGACAGTGACCCAGAGCCGGTGCAGCGCGTTTATTTTATGCAGTACGATCCCCGGAGGTTTTACTAGAGTTTAAAACAAAGGGAATTGTGTGAAATCATGGTTAAAGATCAAGCTGTGATTCTTCATTCTTGTGGCTTCTTTGTAATCGTCGCTCCTGGCTGGGCCTGGATAATGGCGTCGGTTCCTTGCGCCTGGCTGAACTTAGATAATGAAACCCACCCCCTGGCACCTGAGCTAAGGGTCAGGCTGACAACGTACCTGCCTCTGGCACGGTGCGTTTCCAGGACGTAGCTCTGCCGACGCCACTGGACTCAGCCGACAATGATTAAAGAAACGCCCATGTGCCTTCCCAGGCGCGCTCTACGTGACTTGAGAGCCCATCTTATTTTTTTAAAATATATTTGTATTGATTTCAGTGAGGAAGGGAGAGGGAGAAATAGATAGATCCATGGTGAGAGAGAATCATGGATCGGCTGCCTCCTGCACGCCCCCTACTGGGGATCGAGCATGTGCCCTGACGGGGAATCGAACTGTGACCTCATGGTTCATAGGTTGACGCTCAAACACTGAGCCACGCCGGCCGGGCGAGAGCCCATCATCTCCTTAACCACTGTTCACGCAGCGCTTCATCTGTTTGTTGAGCACATACTAGGGGCTGGCACGGCTTGGGCGCTTTGCATACACGGTCTCTGATTGGAGACGCGGAGTGTGTGGGTGGCGGGTCTGGGCTGGGGGTGAAAGTGGGTGCTGCAGGCACATGGGTGGGAAGGTGAGGTCTTGTGGGGGCTCCCCCCAGCTCCGGCCGCTGCACGCTAAGGAGGAAGGCGCGGGTCACGGAGACGTGGCACCTGGGACAATGGGCTGCCTCCTCTTGCTCCACAGGTGGGGACAGTGAGGGGGGCGGAGCCTGGCCAAGGCTTCTGGGAATGGGGGGGGGGCGGGGGGAGCACCCAGTCCAGTGTGAGTCTTGCTTCTCCCCAGTCCCGGATCCCTGACTTTATGGGGCCTGCGCTTGGGGGAGCCGGCCTCACACACGCCCCTCCCGGGAAGGTGGGCACAGAGGCCTCCACCAGCTCCCTGGCAACACCCCCCCTCCCCCGTGGGTCCACACAGCCAGAGCCCAGCCCCCTGGCATGGACACCTAGGCTCAGGCGCGAGCAGCTGGGCAGGGGGCGCCAGCTTCCTGCCTCTTCCGGAGAGGAGCTGCAGTTGCCTGCCTCCCGTCCCACTCCCCCGGCCAGCTTGTGCCCCGTCCCTGAGGCCCAGTGTCTCCGGGGCCAGAAGCAAAGGCCATTAAAATAAGCCGAGTGCCAGGGCGAGGGGCAGATGGGGGTGGAAACAGCTGCCGGCTGCTTCCAGATTTAGGCAGGTGACGGCGTGGCAGGGGCTGGCTGGCCGCGCCTTCCTGGGGGGTGGAGGGGCTCTCCCATGGCCATCGCCTCCGTGGGGGGCGGCGGGGGGAGGAAGAGGTGTGAACCTGAGCGCCACCCCACCCCCCCTGCTGACTCAGGCAGGAATGTCTGCTGCGTCCAGCCCAGGCCCTTTGGAGCCAGTGCAACCTGCCCAGCTGCTGCACACGGGCTGGGGGCTGGGCCGATGGGGTGCCCCCACTTCCTGGGTCCCCCGCCTCCGCCTCAGGGGGGTGCTGGGACAGTGGCCAGCAGGGAGCGGCTGAGACCTCAAACCAGGCCCTGTCGGAGGGTCCCCCCAGCTGAATGACTTGGAAAGCAACTTTATTTTATTACTAGAGGCCCGGTGCATGGAATTCATGCATGGGTTGGGTCCCCTAGGCCTGGCCCGTGATCAGGGCCGATTTTGGGGTGACCACCTGGGTGATCAGGGAGCTCCTGCTGGCACCCTCCTTGGCTGGCCGTCGCCACTTGACGGGGCCTGCGGGCTGGGGGCAGCTCCTGTGTTGAGCGTCTGCCCCCTGGTGGTCAGTGCACATCATAGCGACCGGTCATTCCGCCGTTCGCTCGATTTGCATATTAGGCTTTTATTGTATAGGACTAGAGGCCCAGTGCACAGATTTGTGCACCAGTGGAGTCCCTTGGCCTAGCCTGCGCCCTTTTGCAATCCTGGACCCCGCAGGGGACGTTGGACTGCCAGTTTTGGCCAGATCCCTGCAGGCCAGATCGAGGAACTTCACTGGTGCACGAATCCATGCACTGGGCCAGTTTCAGCCCAATCCCCGCAGGCCAGGCCGAGGGACCCCATGGTGCACAAATCCATGCACTGGGCTTCTAGTATGCATATAAGATCTTTGGTTAATCCCTTCCTGCCCTCCCCCTCCTTCGCTATGAAATTCATCAGTCTGTTCCATGTTTCCATGCCTATGCATTAAGCGTCTGCCCCCTTGTGATCAGTGCACGTCATAGCTACTGGTTGAAGGTCAAATGGTCGCTTAGGCTTTTATATACATAGATTATTTTTTAAATACATTTTTATTGATTTCAGAGAGGAAGGGAGAGGGGGAGAGAGAGAAACATCCATGATGAGGGAGAATCATGGATCGGCTGCCTCCTGCACGCCCCCCACTGGGGATCGAACCCGAAACCCAGGCATGTGCCCTGACCGGAATCGAACCCGGGACACTTCAGTCCGCAGGCCGACGCTCTATCCACTGAGCCATGCCGGCCAGGGCTTGGAAAGCGAGTTTAATCTGAGACAGGGATCAGCGTAAACATTGTTGGTGGCGATCAGCGAGGTGACCATTATCAGAGCAGGAAGCTAGTCTTTGAAGCGGAAGGTGTGTGAGAATCACACTGAGCAAGTGTCATGCTGAGCGGGCACGCCATCTGGCACTCAGGAGCCCCTATCAGAGCGTCGGCCCGCGGACCAAAGGGTCCCGGGTTCCATTCCGGTCCAGGCCAGGTGCCCTGGTTGGGGCTCGTGTGGGAGGCAACCCATCAATGTGTCTCTCTTACATCCATGTTTCTCTCTCTCTCTCTGTCTCTCCCCCTCCCTCCCACTCTCTCTAAAAATCAATGGGAAAATATCCTCGGGTGAGGATTGACAAAAATAATAAAAGAAAGAAAGAAACCCTAGCCTTAATTGGTGTGGCTCAGGGGATAGCGCGCTGGCCTGTGGACTCAAGGGTCCCGGGTTCGAATCCGGTCAAGGGCATGTACCTTGGTTGCGGGCACATCCCCAGTGGGGGGCGTGCAGGAGGCAGCTGATCGATGTTTCTCTCCCATCGATGTTTCTAACTCACTATGCCTCTCCCTTCCTCTCTGTGAAAAATCAATAAAATGTATTTAAAAAAAAGAAACCCTATTAGTGACCCATAAGTGATGATGTGGGACGTGTTGATGGTCACTTCCCTCTCGATTCCGGGTGTCAGCTCTCTGTCCCGGCTGCTCCCCGACTCCGCACCCCCAGGTTGTCAGGGAGCACAGGTGTTGGCGTGGACGGTTCCCACGGACCGGCTGGTTTAGGGGGTCCAGGCCAGCGCCCAGTCCAGCCTCTCACAGTTCTGGGGTGACGGGCGGCGGCCCGGGATGGGGCGTGCGGGCCGGAATGACACGGAAAGTCCTGCTGGTGAGTTAGATGGAGTCGCTCACTGGACGGGGCGCGGTTAGACGCGGGGAAACAGGAGAAGCCGAGCCCTGGGGTCTGAGGCGGGTGCCCCGACTGCCAGGCAGCCCAGCAGGCCCCGCCCATCCTGCCTTCTCCTCCGGCCCATCGGGGTGAGCCCTCCCCTGCACCCCCACCTGCCCACCTGGCGGCACCTGTCCGGTCCTGTCCTTGGCATGCCCTCTGCTAATCCACCCCACCCCGCCACGCCCCACCCCGAAACCACTGCTGCAGGGGAGGATCAGGCACTTCCTTCCGCACCCCGTCCGTCCAAATCCCCGCCGCGTGCTCGGAGCCACGGGGGTGGGGTGGGGGGGGGGAGGGAGAGGGGGGGAGGGACCGACACCCGGGAAGGACGTCATGGGACAGTGTTCGCCTTCCGCTTTGGTAGCCCCGGCCCCAGGGTTTCTGCCGGACTCAGGCTCACAGTCGGCGTGGGGCCTGCGTCCACCTGTCACGTAGTCACGCGCACGGTCACTCAGGCAGCCAGGAGCCCGGACCCTTGTCCCCTGGGTGGTCGCACAGGCCTGCGGGTCTGGCCCTGCCCACCCCCCGCCCGGCCGCCCTCTGCTCTGCTGTCACGCTCCCTCACGGGGCCCTGGGTTTTCATTTAGGACGTGGGTGGTGTGTGGTTGTGCGTTTGGCTGTGTGGCTGTTGGGTAAACAAATGCTGGCCACCCCCGCAGGTGAAACCCGTCAAGAGGATGGGGAACTCGGCTGTTGTGCTGAATGTTGGTTCCCCAGGTCCTGGCTCAGCGCTGGACTGTTGAAGGAATGAATGAATGATGGGTGGATGAATGAATTAATGAATGAATTGATGGATGAACGAATAAAATGGATGGCTGGATGGATGAATGAATGAATGAATGAATGGATAGATGGGTGAATAAATGAATGTATGTATGTATGTATGGATGGATGAATGAAATAGATGGATGGATGCATGGGTGAATGAATGAATGGATGGATGGATGAGTGAATGAATGAAAGGATAAATGGGTGAATAAATGAATGGATGGATGGATGAATGAAATAGATGGATGGATGAATGGATGGATGGATGGGTGAATGAATGAATGGATGGATGGATGGATGAATGAAATGGATGGATGGATGGGTGAATGAATGAATGGTTGGATGAATGAATGAATGGATAGATGGGTGAATGAATGGATGAATGAATGAAATGGATGGATGGATGGATGGATGGATGGATGGATGGATGGATGAATGGATGGATGGATGGATGAGTGGATGGATGGATGGATGGATGGATGGATGGATGGATGAACGAATGGATGAATGGATGGATAGATGGATGGATGGATGGATGGATGGATGGATGGATGGATGAATGAATGGATGGGTAGATGGATGTATGGGTGAATGAATGAATGGATGGATGAATAGATGGATAGATGGATGTATGGGTGAATGAATGAATGGATGGATGGATGGATGATGGATGGATGGAAAGATGGATGGATGGGTGAATGAATGAATAGATGCATGGATGGATGGATGGATGAATGAATGGATGGATGGATGGATGGATGGATGGGTGGATGGATAGATGGATGGATGGGTGAATGGATGGATGAAAGGATGAATAGATGGATGGATGGGTGAATGAATGAATGAATGGATGGGTAGATGGATGTATGGGTGAATGAATGAATGGATAGATGAATGGATGGATAGATGGATGGATGGGTGAATGAATGGATGGATGCATGGATGAATGGATGGATGGATGGATGGATGGATGGATGGATGGATGGATGGATGAACGAATGACAGGTTTGGAGTGGGACACAGGGAGGTTTCCATGTTGATTCAGGTACTTCCCAGGTGTGGGCCCCTGAGCACCGCCTCCCTCTATGTAACCCACGTGCACAGAGCCTGGCGTCAGGGCATTCTTCCTCCCTCCTCAGACCCCTCCTGCGGGGACACAGGGGACTTTGTCCCCGAGACGGGCGGGCTCTGCACCACGCGGCAGGTGGGCCGGGCCGACCTTCAGACCTGGGAGGAGGACGTGGCCGACAGAACAGACGGGGAGCGTCTATCCTGGTGACCCCGAGACGGAGCCGTGCGGGATCCCCGGGTCTGGGAGGACCGAGGCGGCTTCCCCGATCCCGGCCTCATCACCCGCCCCCACGGGCCTCCTCCCCCCCTCTCCCTCTGGCCGCTCTCGCTCTGTGGTTCTGGGGAAGGAAGGGGCTGGCCTCCCCCGACCCCCCAACACCTCCTAATGCGGCGGCTCAGCCAGAACCCCCGGGGAAGCAGAGCTGCCCTTGAACTCGGGCCGAGGTGGGGTTTCCAGGGAGAGAGGAAGGAGGCTTACATCGGGGTCATTCTCCCACCAACGTGGGCAGGAGAGGAGGGAACCCGACCCGAGGCCCCAGGGACGGGGAGCCCGCGGCGTCCCCCCCCCCGCCCTCCCCCGCCTGGGGCTGCCAGGCAGGGCCGTGTCAGCAGCTGCTGGCGGGATCGTGGGCACCTGACTGGGCAGGTGGTGGGCCTGGCTGGCAGCCAGGTGCTGGCTCTGGCTGCCGGCCCCACAGGCACCCGGCGGGGACTTCAAATGCTCTGGCAGCTCCGCAGACTGACCGACCGGAGGGCAAAGCCTGCCCCTGGAGGGAAGGGGCCCCGGGCAGGAGGAAGGGGGAGGAAGCTGGTCCCCAGAGCAGGTCTCCCAGCCTCTGAAAGCAGGGGAGGGGGGGGGTGCGGCCTCCTCCGAGGGCCCTTTGGGGCTGTGGCAGGGTCACACCACTGGGTCTGTCTGTGCGCAGCCTCCCCCCCATCAGCGTGACCCCTGATGAGTGCACAGGCCTCCCCCTGCCCCTCCCCCCCCTCGGGGACCTCTGTACCCTGTGACCACAGCCCACACCTCTGCTGACCTCTGACCCCACCACACACTCACCCTCGGCGGCACCCGCCAGCCAGCCTCACCGCTCCCGCCAGGGCCCACCCTGCGCCCGGCCACCGCCCCAGTCCCCGGCGCCTCCTGCTCGCTCACTCACCCCCTTCTCACTCAGGATGGGTGGCCACCAGCGCACAGGCCAGGGGCCCTACCTAAGCGCCGTGTCCCCATCTCTGCGCCCCCGCCGCCGGCTCCCAGACTCAGGCCAGGGACGGCGTGTGCGTGCGCAGGGGCTGCACGCGTGTGCCGCTTGCATCCTACGAAGGTGCGTCTCTGTCGATGAACATGGTTGACTGGACACACTCTCTTATTGTTCACACCTGTGCATCGAATTGAATTGGGACTAGTTTTTTAAAAAATGTCTGTTTTTATTGATTTCAGAGGGAGAGAGAGAGAGAAATATCCATGATGCCCTGACCCATGTGGCTCAGTGGATAGAGCGTCGGCCTGCGGACTGAAGGGTCCCGGGTTCGATTCCGGTCAAGGGCATGTACCTTGGTTGCGGGCACATCCCCAGTGGGGGGTGTGCAGGAGGCAGCTGATCGATGTTTCTCTCTCATCGATGTTTCTGACTCTCCATCCCTCTCCCTTCCTCTCTGTAAAAAGTCAATAAAATATATTTAAAAAAAGAAAAAAAGAAACATCAACGATGAGAGAGAATCACGGATCGGCTGCCTCCTGCACGCCCCACACTGGGGATGGAGCCTGCAACCCGGGCATATGCCCTGACCAGGAATCGAACCCTGACCTCCTGGTTCCTAGGCCGACGCTCAGCCGCTGAGCCACGCCGGCCGGTAAATTGGAACCAGTTTTGAGTCTTTGCTGTGGGACCCGAGCCAGTCCCGGGCTCCCTGGGTGTGAAGCCCCCCCCCCCCGCCCCTGCTCCAAGGTGCCCGAACTCTGGCCTCCAGGCCTGGCCCGCCCGGCCCCCTGGCAGGCAGGAAGGAGAGAGTGGGACGGGGAGCTCTGGGTGCAGGGCCGGCCTCTCCAATGCGGGACCCCTCGGGGGATGTCCGACTGCCGGCTTAGGCCCCATCCCTGCAGGCAGTGTCCGGCGGGCCCTCGGGGAGCCAGCGGGCCTGCCCCGCGCTGACCGGGCCACCCCCTCGCGCCCAGCCCTGTCCCAGTTTTTGGTGCCAAGCCGGGGGATAACTTTTTCCAGCCGAAGCTTCTGGAAGGTCTGAGCAACACAGCCAGCGTGGGCTGAACCCGGGCCAGCATCCCGGGCCGGGGCTCAGGCCAGAGGAGGAGGCCAGAGTCCCGGGGCCGTGCCCCAGGCGTGGGCTGCGGCCCCAGGAGATGAGGCCGAGGCCCGGGGGGGACGCGCCCCTGGGATTCCACTTGGAGGGGCACCTGCCGGGCAGGAGGCCCGGGCCCACCTGGGTGCCCGGCGCCCTCACTCTCTGCTCGCTGTTCTCAGCGACTCTGAGTCGGTTTCTGTTGTGCCCCTTCGGCGAGGGACGTAGCTTTTATGGAGCGCTTACTGCATACGTGGAATCCGTCCTTGCTGCCGCGGACACGCTCTCTCCAAAGCTCCGTCAGCTGGGGACACGCACCGCCCTCCATGCTGGGGAGGGGTCTCCTCCTAACACCCCAAAGAAGGTCGTTGGAAAGGGGGGCGCCCAGGGACACCATCAAATCTGACGCAGCGGCATCTGTGTCAAAAGGAACCGACGGAGCCCCGGCCGGTGTGGCTCAGTGGATAGAGCGCCGGCCTGCGGACCGAAGGGTCCCGGGTTCGATTCCCGGTCAAGGGCACGGACCCCTGTGGCAGGCTCCTCCCCGGCCCGGGGCCCCGGTCGGGGCACGTGCAGGAGGCAACCCATCGATGTGTCTCTCTCACGTCGATGTTTCTCTCTGTCTCTCCCTCTCCCTTCCTCTCTCTCTCAATTCAATGGGAAAATGTCCTCGGGGGAGGATTTAATAAAAGATGTTAGGAAATTAAATGGGGATTGGACTCCGGGTGCCTGACGGCGTGCGGAGTATGTAGGGCGAGGTGCGCCGGCTCCTGCAGTTCCCTGTGAAATAACATCCAAAAATGAAGGGTCATTTTTGACTGGATGGAGGGATGGGGGATGGAGGCATAGAGGGGGGAGGGATGGAGGGATGGGGGATAGAGGGGGGAGTGATGAGGGGGGAGGGAGGGATGGGAGATGGAGGGATGGAGGGATGGAGAGATGGATGGAGGGATGGGGGATGGGGGATGGGAGATGGAGAGATGGAGGGAGGGAGGGATGGGGGGATGGAGGGATGGGGGGATGGAGGGATGGGGGGATGGAGGGATGGGGGGATGGAGGGATGGGGGGATGGAGGGGGAGGGATGGAGGGATGGGATGGGGGATGTAGGGATGGGGGGATGGAGGGGGAATGGAGGGATGGAGGGATGGGATGGGGGATGGAGGAATGGAGGGATGTGGGGATGTAGGGATGGGGGATGGAGGGGGGATGGAGGGATGGAGGGAGGGGATGGGGGATGGAGGGATGGAGGGAGGGAGAGAGGGAAGGAGGGAGGGAGGGATGGGAGATGGAGGGATGGAGGGGGGAGGGAGGGAGGGAGGGAGGGAGAGATGGGAGATGGAGGCATGGAGAGATGGAGGGAGGGAGGGAGGGAGGGAGGGAGGGATGGGGGATGGGAGATGGAGGGATGGAGAGATGGAGGGATGGAGGGATGGGGGGATGGGAGATGGAGGGAGGGAGAGAGAGATGGAGGGAGGGAGGGAGAGATGGAGGGATGGAGGGATGGGGGGATGGGAGATGGAGGGAGGGAGGGAGAGATGGAGGGAGGGAGGGAGAGATGGAGGGATGGAGGGGGGAGGGAGGGAGGGAGGGAGGGAGGGATGGTGGCTGCTAGGCCGTGGGCCTGTTGGCATTCCTGGAAAACTCCTCCGACTTGGCCGTGTGTTTGCAAATGTGCACCGTGTCATGTTGGGGGTGGGGTGGGGGCAGCAATTCTCTACAGCCCTGGGGTCCCCCGGGGGTGAGGCAGGGGTCCCCGAGCTCGGGGCTGGGGTGAGCGTCTCCTTGTGTGGATCCCGCCCCGAGTCCCTGAAGTGCACGTGGCCCGAGGCCTCCCGGACTCGAACCCGGGCTTCCTGGTCTCAGCCACTCCTCCCCACCCGTCCGTCAGAGCCCAGAGCCCATTTCCCCCCAAAGATCACGCCTTCGCCCCCAGCCTGCACCTGCCCGCAGGAATCCGGGTGACCAATCCAGCCGAGAGCCCGGGAACCCAGGCCTCGGAGGGGCCCCGCCCGCCGGCCTCGCTTCCTGGAGCCGCATTTGAAGTGGTGGGAAGCCAGAGCGGTTTCTGCAAATGAATAACCGGATCAAAGCGGGCCCTGGCCCAGGCTTGAACCCTGCAGGCAGGCGGGCAGGCGGGCAGGCGGGCAGGGGTGGGCCTCCCACTCTGAGCTGCCCTGCCTGGCTGAGGGAGGAGCGGGGAGAGTCTGTCCGCTGTGCAAACACCCCGTCTCTGCCGTCTCTGCCCTTCCTGGGTTTGTGCGCCCTGGGAACTGGAGCCGGGAGAGCTGGGGGTGGGGGTGGGGGTGGGGGGTGGGGGAGCAGGGAGGAGCTGGGAGGAGCAGGGAGGAGCAGGGAGGAGCGGGGAGAGTCTGTCCGCTGTGCAAACATCCCCGTCTCTGCCATTCCTGGGTTTGTGCGCGCCTGGGAGCGGGAGCCGGGGGAGCTGCGGAGCAGGGAGGACCCGGGAGGGAGGCCGGGCGCCGCCGTCTGAACTGCTGCCAGCCGGCTCCTGGCATCCCAGCCGGCTTCCCGCCGCAGCAGGTGCCAGCAGATCCCGGCCCGGGCGGCCTGGTGGGCCGCACGCCTGCCGCCTGCCTCGGGCTCTCACGCCAGCCCTTGCCTCCTCGCCCTGAGTGCGCCCCCCCCCCCCTCCCCGTCCCAGGTTCTAATCTGAGCCACGAGGGGACGGAGAGATGCTTAGAAACGCACACAGGCCCGCGGGTCTGACCGCCCCCTTCCCTCCCCGGCAGCGGGGCAAGGCGAGGTCAGAGGTGACTGGCAGCAGAGGGGGATCCCTGGGAAGAGAGGCTCCCCAGCTTCACTGCTCTGAGCCCCTGAGGTTTGCAGGCAGCGGCCTCCCTCGGCCAAGGCGCCTCCCTGGCCTCCCTTCTGCGGCAGCTGCCTTGGCCCGTAATTGCAAAGGTCAGAGCTGGCTTCAGGCAAGGCTGGATCCAGGCGCACGCACACACGCACGCACGCACGCACGCACGCCACGCCCCCTTGGCTTTTCGCGGGTCACGTGACCACCCCTGTGGCCACGATCCCGCCCCTCGCGAGAAGCTTCTTAGGGACAATGAGCAAACTCCCAGCAAATGCAGGATGGGAAACGGGGGCAGGTGAGGAAAGCCACCAGGGCAGAGAGGACCTTCCTCGCGGGGGAGGGGTGTCAGGGCTTTTACTGAGCCGGAGCCTGGTGGAGTGGGGAGTGGGGGGGCGCTGGGGACATTCCAGGCAGCGGGAGCAGCATGTGCAAAGGTCCTGGGGCACACAGGAGCCTGGCAGCCTCCAGGAAGCGGCAGAGAGGCCCGCAGGAGTAGAGTCTGCCCTGAGATGAGGCAGAGGGGGAGCTGGGCCACGCAGGGCCAGGTGAGGAGGCCCCACTTCATTCTCCGTGCGATGGGAGGGTTTTGTGTGTTTTTTTATTTTTAAAATATATAAATATATATTTGTATTGATTTCAGAGAGGAAGGAAGAGGGAGAGAGAGAGAGAAACATCCATGATGAGAGAGAATCATGGATCGGCTGCCTCCTGCACGCCCCCCACTGGGGATTGAGCCAGCAACCCAGGCATGTGCCCTTGACCGGAACCGAACCCGGACCTTTCAGTCCTCAGGCCGACGCTCTATCCACTGAGCCACATCAGCCAGGGCTGGGCTCACATTCTTGACCCTCAGTGTCCTCTGCCTGGGTGCTCACCTGGCACCCCGCCCTCCTGTCTCTGCTCACGTCACCTTCCCAGTGGCCACTCCTTCCCCCTTATCTGCTGACCCTCCGGAGCTCCTGACCCACAGACACCCCGACACCCCCTGATTGATCCCTATTCTCTCCCCACGCCCACCGCCTGAGCTAGGCCATGAGCTCTCGCCCACCCAGGGCCGCTCCACCCCTGCGCTACCCCTCGCCTCCCCCCCCTCCCCCAGCTGTTTGTGCTGGGCCGGGGCCTGGAGCCCGCCAGCTGCCAACACTTCATAAATGTGCCTTCAATTAATCCCACTCAGCAGAGGCGGCAGGCAGCTCTCCCTCCCCCTCTCCCCGCCCACCCCTCCCGCCCGGGCACCTGAACCCCGGCTGGGGAATGACCAGGGCTATGCAATAATCCTGCTTCTCTCTCTTCTGTTTTGTTGTTGCTAAGTACAGCATGGGGAACATTGTACCAAGGATGATGGGAGTTATAGTCAGTAACATTGTAACAAGGACGATGGGGGATATGGTCGGTAACATTGTAACAAGGACGATGGGGGATATAGTCGGTAACATTGTAACAAGGACGATGGGGGATATGGTCGGTAACATTGTAACAAGGACGATGGGGGATATGGTCGGTAACATTGTAACAAGGACGATGGGGGATATAGTCGGTAACATTGTAACAAGGACGATGGGGGATATGGTCGGTAACATTGTAACAAGGACGATGGGGGATATAGTCGGTAACATTGTAACAAGGACGATGGGGGATATGGTCGGTAACATTGTAACAAGGACGATGGGGGATATAGTCGGTAACATTGTAACAAGGACGATGGGGGATATGGTCGGTAACATTGTAACAAGGACGATGGGGGATATGGTCGGTAACATTGTAACAAGGACGATGGGGGATATAGTCGGTAACATTGTAACAAGGACGATGGGGGATATGGTCGGTAACATTGTAACAAGGACGATGGGGGATATAGTCGGTAACATTGTAACAAGGACGATGGGGGATATGGTCGGTAACATTGTAACAAGGACGATGGGGGATATGGTCGGTAACATTGTAACAAGGACGATGGGGGATATGGTCGGTAACATTGTAACAAGGACGATGGGGGATATAGTCGGTAACATTGTAACAAGGACGATGGGGGATATGGTCGGTAACATTGTAACAAGGACGATGGGGGATATGGTCGGTAACATTGTAACAAGGACGATGGGGGATATGGTCGGTAACATTGTAACAAGGACGATGGGGGATATAGTCGGTAACATTGTAACAAGGACGATGGGGGATATGGTCGGTAACATTGTAACAAGGACGATGGGGGATATGGTCGGTAACATTGTAACAAGGACGATGGGGGATATAGTCGGTAACATTGTAACAAGGACGATGGGGGATATGGTCGGTAACATTGTAACAAGGACGATGGGGGATATAGTCGGTAACATTGTAACAAGGACGATGGGGGATATGGTCGGTAACATTGTAACAAGGACGATGGGGGATATGGTCGGTAACATTGTAACAAGGACGATGGGGGATATGGTCGGTAACATTGTAACAAGGACGATGGGGGATATAGTCGGTAACATTGTAACAAGGACGATGGGGGATATGGTCGGTAACATTGTAACAAGGACGATGGGGGATATGGTCGGTAACATTGTAACAAGGACGATGGGGGATATGGTCGGTAACATTGTAACAAGGACGATGGGGGATATAGTCGGTAACATTGTAACAAGGACGATGGGGGATATGGTCGGTAACATTGTAACAAGGACGATGGGGGATATGGTCGGTAACATTGTAACAAGGACGATGGGGGATATGGTCGGTAACATTGTAACAAGGACGATGGGGGATATAGTCGGTAACATTGTAACAAGGACGATGGGGGATATGGTCGGTAACATTGTAACAAGGACGATGGGGGATATAGTCGGTAACATTGTAACAAGGACGATGGGGGATATGGTCGGTAACATTGTAACAAGGACGATGGGGGATATAGTCGGTAACATTGTAACAAGGACGATGGGGGATATGGTCGGTAACATTGTAACAAGGACGATGGGGGATATAGTCGGTAACATTGTAACAAGGACGATGGGGGATATGGTCGGTAACATTGTAACAAGGACGATGGGGGATATGGTCGGTAACATTGTAACAAGGACGATGGGGGATATGGTCGGTAACATTGTAACAAGGACGATGGGGGATATAGTCGGTAACATTGTAACAAGGACGATGGGGGATATGGTCGGTAACATTGTAACAAGGACGATGGGGGATATGGTCGGTAACATTGTAACAAGGACGATGGGGGATATGGTCGGTAACATTGTAACAAGGACGATGGGGGATATAGTCGGTAACATTGTAACAAGGACGATGGGGGATATGGTCGGTAACATTGTAACAAGGACGATGGGGGATATAGTCAGTAACATTGTAACAAGGACGATGGGGGATATGGTCGGTAACATTGTAACAAGGACGATGGGGGATATGGTCGGTAACATTGTAACAAGGACGATGGGGGATATGGTCGGTAACATTGTAACAAGGACGATGGGGGATATAGTCGGTAACATTGTAACAAGGACGATGGGGGATATGGTCGGTAACATTGTAACAAGGACGATGGGGGATATGGTCGGTAACATTGTAACAAGGACGATGGGGGATATAGTCGGTAACATTGTAACAAGGACGATGGGGGATATGGTCGGTAACATTGTAACAAGGACGATGGGGGATATAGTCGGTAACATTGTAACAAGGACGATGGGGGATATGGTCGGTAACATTGTAACAAGGACGATGGGGGATATGGTCGGTAACATTGTAACAAGGACGATGGGGGATATGGTCGGTAACATTGTAACAAGGACGATGGGGGATATGGTCGGTAACATTGTAACAAGGACGATGGGGGATATGGTTGGTAACATTGTAACAAGGACGATGGGGGATATGGTCGGTAACATTGTAACAAGGACGATGGGGGATATGGTCGGTAACATTGTAACAAGGACGATGGGGGATATGGTCGGTAACATTGTAACAAGGACGATGGGGGATATGGTCGGTAACATTGTAACAAGGATGAGATGGTGGTGTCAGGCGGGTACTAGACTTACCGGGGCGATCACTCCCTGAGCTGTGTAAATGTCTATCACTATTATCGTTCACCTGAAACTATGTAATATAAATGCTGTCTGTCAGCTCTAACTGAAAAGTACGTTTAAAAAATAATCTAAAAACAAAAAGATTAAGGAAAAAAGGATGCAGGGCCCCGCTGGAGGCGAGACTAACCCTGTTCCTCTCTCTCGCTGTGCAGGTGACAAGCTGTGGGCCCAGGGCAGGTGTGGCCAGCCCCCTGCCCGCCTGGTGCTGGCTGTGACGGAGCCAGGAGAGGCGGAGACGCGATGCCAGCCAGCGTCCCTGGCCCTTGCTTTGCTCTGCGTCTCCTTGGCCAAGGGGCCTGGCAAACTCAGAGATGGAGCCACTACTGGAGGGGGACCCGGCTTCCAGATAACACCCGCCAGTCGCTGTGCGGAGCCCGGGGTGCTGCCTCCACAGAGCGAGTCCGGGTCCTTTCTCCCCAGGGGTGCTGGTCCCCTGACGGAATGAGCCAGCTGGGGGCCCCGGGGACCAGCGAGGTCAGGGGGCCTCAGCCTCGGCCCCGACGTCCCTCGGAGAGACTGCTTGCCCTGTGATCCGAGGACGCCCGTCCCCGGCCTCTGACGGCTGGGGCTCGTCTCCCAGGGGTGTCCTGGCCACGGAGACGCGGAACCCCAGCTCCAGTGCCAGGGCGCTCTCAGGGGCGACGGCGAAAGCTGCCCCCCCCTCGTGTCCAAGTGGAATCTGGGGATCGCGTCGACAGAATGGAAGCTACACGCGGGCGGGCACGTGGGCCACCCCGGCTGCGCCGGTGGTCCCGGACTCAGGGCAGGGCCTGGCGCAGAGCCGAAGGGAGAGCCCCACCATTGAGCACCTTCCCTCCCCGGAGAACTGTCTACGTCCCCCCAGAATGGGATCGTGCTGACCTTTGAACTGAGCTGTGATCGGATGAGGCGGGATCAAGCTCCGAGCCTGTGGCCGCCTCCCTCTCCATCCCGGGACCTGCAGGCCCCGGAGACAACCTCTCTGCTGCGGGGGACGGGACGGAGGGTCCCCATCGACGGCCCCACGCCTGCCGCCTCCAGCCCCGTGGCCACCCCTGCCCTTCACCAGCGAAGGGCCCGCTCTGGGACCCACAGGCCGGGCTCCCCCCGACGGACGGACAGACCGCCACCTGCCTTCGGTTCCTCCAAGCGGATGGCACCGTGGGAGCAGCTCAGCTTTCCCCGGGGGGACCCCCCCCCCACTCCCCGCGTCCTGTCCCCAGCGGCCCCTCCTCTCTGCGGCGAAAGCGGACACCCCTCCTGTGCGCCGTGGGAAAGGCCCGACCCAGATGCCGCGATGATGCGTGACCTGAGCCCCGGCTCCGGCACCAGAATGGGCCCTTGTTCTCCGCGGGGCCGTGATCCCGGGAGGGTCCGGGGCTCACACACCTGTGCGGAGGGGCGGGCAGCGGGCCAGGGGCACCCTCCCCCCCTCCTCCCCCATCCCCCCGGGGCTGGGCTCTCTGTGCCATCTGTGCGCCCCCCGGGGCCGGGGACAGAGCTCTCTCTCGGGGTGGCATTGTGTTCTGAGAGGGCAGCCTGGCACCTGGCTTCACAAGCTCCCGCCCTGAGGTTTATCGGGGCCCGGATCACCCTCCGCATGGGTGACAGGGACCGTCTAGGCGGCGTTCCTACAGCGCATGGGAGTCCACCCCCCACAGAAACAGAAACCCAGGCCGGGCTGTGCGTTCCCACCGGCCGGAGCCGGGGCTGGCTCTTGGCTCGGCCAGCTTCAGCGCCCGGCCTCCCCTCCCCGCCACCCCGCCACGTGGCCCAAAGTGGCTGCTGGGGACCGGCCATCGCGGCTGTATCCCAGCCCGCCTGCCCCCATGGGCGGTTCCTGGAATCCACACGCTGTCCGCTGTGTTGGCCAGGACTGGACGCCAAGGTCGCAGCGAGCGGGACGGAGGCCGGGGGAAGGCGGCCTTTTCCCCGGGGGGCCATGTGCCCAGATAAAAATCAGGGGTTCTTTCACTGAGTAAGGGGGGGAAATGGCTTCTGGGGGTGGGGGGGACTCAGCTCTCTCTGCCTCCCGCCCCCCACCTGCCTCTTGGATGGGTCCTAGGAGGGTTTATGGCACCGGCGTCCTATTTAGGATTTCAGTGTTATCATCCAGGCTTGTTTTATTTATGTACTTACTTATTTGTCTGTGTGTTTCTGAATCCTCTCCCAGGATATTTGCCCATTGTTTTTTTTTTAAATATATATATAGATATATATATATATATATATATATATATATATATATATATATATATATATTGATTGATTTCAGAGAGGAAGGGAGAGGGAGAGAGAGATAGAAACATCCATGATGAGAGATAATCATTGACCGGCTGCCTCCTGCACGCCCCCCACTGGGGATGGAGCCCGCAACCCAGGCATGTGCCCTTGGCTGGAATCAAACCTGGAACCTTTCCGTCCGCAGGCAGATGCTCTATCCATTGAGCCAAACCAGCCAGGCCTGCCCATTGATTTTTTAAAAATATATATATATATTTTTATTGATTTCAGAGAGGAAGGGAGAGGGAGAGAGAGATAGAAACATCCATGATGAGAGAGAATCATGGATCGGCTGCCTCCTGCACGCCCCCCATTGGGGAGCGAGCCCGGGACCCGGGCCTGTGCCCTTGGCCGGAGTCGAACCCGGGACCCTTCAGTCTTCAGGCCGACGCTCTACCCACTGAACCACACCAGCCAGGGCTGCCCATTGGTTTTTAGGGAGAGTGGAAGAGAGAGGGAGAGGCAGAGAGAAACATCGATGTGAGAGAGACACATCAATGGGTTGCCTCCCTGCACGCACCCCTCGGGCTGGGGAGGAGCCTGCCACCAAGGTCTGTGCCCTCAACCGGACTCGAACCCGGGACCCTTCGGTCCCCAGGCCGACGCTCTATCCACTGAGCCACACCGGCCGGGGCCATCGAGACTTGTTTTTAGAAGCACCGACCGGTGAAGGCGGAGTCCGGGTTCGAAACCTGACTGTTCTCATCCTCCTTTTTCAGGTTGGGCAGCTGCGGCCCAGAGAGGTTAAGCAACTCAGCCGAGGTCACACAGCACGTCGGTGGCACCCCACGCCCAGCGCCTGTTGCGTGGGAGTATGTTTGTTTTCCTCTGTGTTTTAAGGAGGGGAAAAAAAAAAACAACAGCCTTGTCAGGGAGGGGAGGGAGAAGGAGCCTCAGAGCTGAAATTCCATCCAGCGCAGGGTCTCGGGGCGGGGGCGGGCCGCGGGCGGGGTGGGTGACGGCGGGGCCTGCGTGCCCCGATCTGCCCTGGCCGCGGCGGCGCTGAGTCACGGTGGCGGCGGCGGGAGCGTGCCCGCCCTGGCACTGCCCGAGGTGGGCACGTGGCCCCGGCTGGGCGCGTGTGCCTGCCCGCCCGCCCGGGGAGGAGGCCGGTCTGACGGGCGCCCTCCTGTTTCAGGGAGAACTCTGCCAGGATGGGGTTTGCCGGGAGGCGGGACGGCTCAGGCCCGGCGCTGCTGCTGCTGCTGACAGCCAGCTGCCTCCTCCTGGGCCCCCTGCCTGGGGCCCGGACCGCAGGTGAGCCGGGCACAGCAGGTGGAGGGAGCTGCCGGGGCGGGCGGGGGCACGGTGTGGGGTGCCGGGGGGGTCGGGTCCCTGCTCGCCCCTCCATCCCGGGCACGTCTGATCCTGGGGCTTCAGTCTCCCCACGCACGGTGGCGTGGCCCGGCTAGAGTCAGGGGTCGCAGCCTCCGTGGCTAAGGGAGCCAGGCAAGCCACATAAACCTGTGGCTCTGGGCAGGTGGGGGGGCTGTGGTTGCCTGGGAAGTTCAGGGTCACACCCCCCCCACCCCCCCCCACCCCCGGTCCTCCCAGTAAGGGACACCCACTTCCTTTTTTTTTGTTTTTTTTTTATTTCCTATTTTTTTTCCTTTATTAAGGTACTAGAGGCCCGGTGCACGAAATGCATGCACGGGTGTGTGTGTGTGTGTGTGTGTGTGTGTGTGTGTGTGTGTCCCAGCCTGCACCCTCTCCAATCTGGGACATCCCTCTCACAACCCAGGACTGCTGGCTCCCAACTGCTCGCCTGCCTGCCTTCCTGATTGCCCCTAACCACTCCCCTGCCAGCCTGATGGATGCCTAACTGCTCCCCTGCCAGCCTGTTTGCCCCTAACTGCCCTCCCCTGCAGGCCTGGTTCCCCCCAACTGCTCTCCCCTGCAGGCCTGGGTCCCCCCCAACTGCCCTCCCTTGCAGGCCTGGCTCCCCCCAACTGCTCTCCCCTGCAGGCCCTGTCACCCCCAACTTCCCTCCTCTGCTGGCCTGGTCACCCCTAACTGCCCTCCCCTGCTGGCTTGATTGCCCCCAACTGCCCTCCCTTGCAGGCCTGGTCCCTCCCAACTGCCCTCCCCTGCTGGCCATCTTGTGGCGGCCATCTTGTGTCCACATGGGGGCAGGATCTTTGACCACATGGGGCAGCCATCTTGTGTGTTGGAGTGACGGTCAATCGGCATATTACTCTTTTATTAGATAGGATTACAATGGGTCCTCATTCCCCCATTGTCCCCCGTCTCCCCCCAGTAAGGGACACCCACTTCTTTTGTTGTTGTTGTTTTTCTTTATTGATTAAGGTATTACAAATGTGTCCTCATTCCCCCATTGTTCCCCCCCCACCCAGTCCTGCCCTCACCCTCCCCTCTCCCCCTGGTGTCCGCGTCCATCGCTTATGCTTAGATGCATGCACACAAGTCCTGTGGTGGATCCCACTTCTCCGTGGTGGCCAATCGCCGCCCTGTGGGGAGGCGGGGCCCCTGTGGTAGGGTCTTGCACATCTTTCAGAGAAGTCAGAAAGGTAGGTTTTGACGTAAAAGCTCCGTGCGTGTGACATGTTGGCAGCCGGCTCTGATTTTACAAACCCGGCATCTGTGAGCTGCGGGGAACCTCGGGCCACCGGATGCCAGGGCTCCGTCCTGGGGTCTGGCGCCTGCCGCACACGATTGAGGCGGGGTGTACAGCTTTTTAAAAAAGTCTCAGTATCAGCTTTTTCTTTTAAAAAAAAAATACACGGAATGGCCAGATGAGGATGACCTCTGAACGCCTAATCATCTGGCCACTCCGTGTATCTCCTATAGGATAAAAGGCTAATATGCACATTGTCCCCTCGAGCAGGAGTTTGACCAGCAGGCAGGCCGGCCAACCGCCCATGTCCCCTCCCCCTGGCCAGGCTGGCCGGACCCCACCCATGCACGAATTCATGCACCGGGCCTCTAATATATATACACACACTGAGTGGCCAGGTTATTATGTGTACAGAGATCATCATCATCTGGCCACTCAGTGTATATTTTTATTGATTTCAGAGAGGAAGGGAGAGGGAGAGAGAGAGAGAGAAACATCCATGATGAGAGAGAATCCTGGATCGGCTGCCTCCTGCACGCCCCCCACTGGGGATGGAGCCCGCAACCCGGGCATGTGCCCGGACCTGGGGAATCGAACCCGGGACCCTTCAGTCTGCAGGCCGATGCTCTATCCACTGAGCCACACCGGCCAGGGCAGGATCAGCTTTTTCTTGGCTGATTTCGAATTAACATCCAGAATCACAAGGCATGCTCAGCTGGGAACGGGAGACAGGGACTAAATGAACAGAAATAGGGGGGGAAGGTGAGAGGCGGGGAAGGGCTTGCACATTTTGGGAAGAGGTTTAGTGCTAATACCATCACTGTCGATTGCTGTTATTTAAAAAAAAAAATGTGTTTTTATGGATCTCAGAGAGGAAGGGAGATGGAGAGAGAGAGAAACATCCGTGATGAGAGAGAATCATGGATCGGCTGCCTCCTGCACGCCCCCCACTGGGGATGGAGCCCGCAACCCAGGCCTGTGCCCTGACCTGGGGAATCGAACCCTGACCTCCTGGTTCACAGGTCGACGCTCAGCCCCTGAGCCACGCCGGCCGGGCTCTGTCTTCTGTTTGAGCGCAAACCGTTGGGGAAGTCTGGCTCCCTCCGGCCTGGGCTTTGCTCTGACGTCAGAGAGATTCGTGGTCCAGGCAGGTCGGGCTCTCATTCACGCTTCCCTCCCCCCGCTTCCCACGGCCCCTCCTGGGAAGGGCGGTTGCCGTGGCGACTGCTCAGCCAAAGGCACGGACCACTCGCAGCCACTCCAGTGGCTCCCGTGGGCATCGGGGCCCCGGGAAGGTGCCACGCCAGGGCTGTGGCCGCGGGGCTTGCACGTGGGTCAGCGCTGCTGGGCCCCTCCTCCTGAGGATGGGAGAGCCCGGGGGTCAGGCTGACCGCCTCGAACCCGGGGCAGAGCCGCCTGCACGTGGAGAGCGAGGGTGCTGCCCTGGGAGGTGGGTGCTGAGCTGAGGCCCTGCCCCTGGATTTGGGAAAATCCCTCCTCAGCCCGTTTGCGGCCCCACGTCCGGGCCGTGGGCTCCCCAGTTGGCCCTGTGTGTTCCCTGCACCAGGCACCCCAGGTCCGGGACCAGGGGGAGGCCCGCCCGGGGCCTCTGGCCGGCTGCTGCTGAAAGCCAGCCAGCCAGCCAGCGCCGGACCCGTCCCAAGACAGACCCGGGGACCGGGACCCCCCCCCGGGAGGCCCTGGGTGGGAGGGAGCGCCCGCCGGTGAGCCAGGCCACGCTTCCCCCCTGGAGTCCCCGGGGGTTCGCAGCCGCAGGAGGAGCCGTCTCAGTAAAACCCAGCGGGAGATGGATTCTCCCGGGGAAGGAGAGGGGACGCCTGAGCGTCTGCCCCCTGGTGGTCAGGGCGCATCATAGCGACCGGTCACTCCGCCGTTCGGTCGGTTTGCATATTAGCCTTTTATTCTGGAGGATTTTTACGTGTGTTTTTGTGGAATTCAGAGAGGAAGGGGGAGAGAGAGAGAGAGAGAAGCATCCGGGATGAGAGAGCATCAGGGATCGGCTGCCACCGGGCACCTGATGGATGAGTGGAAGGCGTGGGGCTGGGCCCGGCCTCCTGGCTCCTGTCAGGGACTCCTCGCTCGACAAGGCCTTGCTTTTAGTTCCAGAGAGAGAAGGCATGAGCCGCGAGGATGCACGAGAGCCCCCGCCTGCCTTCTCCCCCCTCCCCCCTCCCCCATGGTCTGTGGCCATCTCACGTGGCCAGGTTGGTGTGTGGGAGTCCCCCCTGCCCCCCTCTCCCTTTCGTCCTCCCTCCCCCGTGGTCTGTGGCCATCTCACGTGGCCAGGTTGATGTGTGGGAGTCCCCCCTGCCCACCTCCTCCCACCTCGTCCCCCCTCCCACGTGGTCTGTGGCCATCTCGCGTGGCCAGGTTGGTGTGTGGGAGTCCCCCCTGCCCACCTCCTCCCACCTCGTCCCCCCTCCCACGTGGTCTGTGGCCATCTCGCGTGGCCAGGTTGGTGTGTGGGAGCCCTGACCTCTCTCTCCTTGGCAGAGGCCCCCGCGTGCCCAGACCAGAGCCCCGAGCTGCAGCGCTGGGACCCTGGCCACGACCGGGACCTCCGGGTGCACATCGGCCAGGGCCAGGCCCTGCTGCTGGCCTCGTCGGCCACCGTCCACTCCATCAACATCTCCGACGGGGGTAAGCCGGCCTCGCCCGTCCCCGCCCGCTCTGTCCCTCACGGCCCCGGGACCTCGCGGGTGGGACGCAGGTGGCCCCGTGCGGGCTGGCAGAGCATCAGTCCTTTGAGGTGCCCACCCGCCGGCTCCGGGCCCCGGGGTCCGGGCACAGAGAGAAGCCCTGATGGAGCAGAGCCTCCCGGTGCTCGGGGCACAACTCGCCTCGCCGCCAGGGGCCTGCACGCAAGGGTGGCGGGAAACCCCGCAGCGCTTAGCGGGCAGGGAGGAGAGAGAAGGAAGCCCTGTGAGCACACGCCTCCCCGCCCCCCCCCACCACACACACACACCCTCACCCTTGGCTCCTGGACGGCCTCACCCCTGCCCGCCCTCCCGCTCCGGGTCCTCACGTGCCCCGTTCCCGCCCCCTCAGGAAGGCTGGTCATTAAGGACCACGAGGAGACCATTGTCCTGCGCACCCGGCACATCCTGATCCACCAGGGAGGAGAGCTGCATGCTGGGAGCGCCCTCTGCCCCTTCCAGGGGAACTTCACCATCCTGCTCTACGGCAGGTGGGTAGGGGTTGCCCCCGGGGCCAGGGCCGCTCTCGGATCTGACGGAGGGAGGCTTTTCAGTCATTCATTTATTTATTGACCAGAGGCCCGGGGCATGACATTCGTGCACGGAGTCGGGGAGGGGGTCCCCTCAGCCCGGCCTGCGCCCCCTTGCAGTCTGGGAGCCCTCGGGGGATGTCCGACTGACTGCTTAGGCCCGCTTTGCAGGGATGCAGGAGAGGCTCCCGCCACGGCCGCTGCGCTCGCCAGCCGTCCGTCTGGCTTGTGGCTGAGCGGCGCTCCCCCTGTGGGAGCGCACTGACCACCAGGGGGCAGCTCCTGCATTGAGCGTCTGCCCCCTGGTGGCCAGTGCGCGTCATAGCGACCGGTCACTCTGCCGTTCGGTCGATTTGCATATTAGCCTTTTATTATATAGGATTAAATGTGATTTTATGGAATTCAGAGAGGAAGGGAGAGAGAGGTAGAAGCATCCGTGATGAGAGAGAACCATGGATCGGCTGCCTCCCGCACGACCCCCACTGGGGATGGAGCCCGCAACCCGGGCCTGTGCCCTGACCGGGAATGGAACCGTGACCTCCTGGTTCCTAGGTCAATGCTCCGCCACGGAGCCACGCCGGGCTGGGCATGGAGGGTGGCTTTTTAAGGGGGAGAGGGGACGGGACGAGGCGGCCTGGCTTTAGTGCACGATGGGGTTACCATGGCGTTCCGCCCGATGGTAATCACGAACAAGACAGACGTGGTGGCCCTCTCCGGTTTGGCTCAATGGATAGAGCATCGGCCTGCGGACTAAAGGGTCCCGGGTTCGATTCCGGTCAAGGGCAGGAACGGGCTAGATCCCCAGTAGGGGGCGTGCAGGAGGCAGCCAATCAAGGATTCTCTCTCATCATTGATGTTTCAATCTCTCTCTCCCTCTCCCTTCCTCTCTCTGAAATAAAAAAAAAAAAAATTAAAAAAAAAAGACAGACGTGGTGGCCGGGGAGCTGGGTGGGTCCGTGCCAGCCCTCCAGCCCCCAGCCCTGCCCCGCTCGATCCAGGAGGCTCTGTGTGCATTTATTGGCTGCGAAGGACAAGATAAAGAGAGTTCCGTGCCGCGTTACCTCTGGCTGTACACCCGCCCCCCACCCCCCGGGGGCTGGAGACGGCTCGGAAGCCACAGCCAAAAACACACTGGGGTAGGGGGCACGGACTGGCTTCGAGAGTGTGGTTGCCGGGCTGTTTCTCCTGACCTGTAACCTCCTCCCCCTCTCTGCCCCCCACCCCCGTGGGGCTGGCTCTGTGGTGGCTTCCGTGGGGGGTCGGGGAGCCGGGAAATCCCCGCTGGCACCCCGGCCGGTGTGGCTCAGTGGGTAGAGCATCGGCCTGCGGACTGAAGGGTCCCGGGTTCGATTCTGGTCAAGGGCACATGCCCAGGTTGTGGGCTCGATCCCCAGTAGTGGGGCGTGCAGGAGGCAGCCGATCCATGATTCTCTCTCATCATGGATGTTTCTCTCTCTCTCTCCCCCTCTCCCTTCCTCTCTATAAAAATCAATAAAAATATATTGAGAAGCCCCGACCAGGTTGGCTCAGTGGCTAGAGCGTCGGCCTGCGGACTGGAGGGTCCCGGGTTCGATTCCGGTCCAGGGCATGTACCTTGGTTGTGGTCACATCCCCAGTAGGGGGGTGTGCAGGAGGCAGCTGATCGATGTTTCTCTCTCATCGATGTCTCCAACTCTCTCTCCCTCTCCCTTCCTCTCTGTAAAAAAGTCAATAAAATATATTTAAAAAAATATATACACAGAGTGGCCAGCTGATGATGACCTCTGAACGCATAATAATCTGGCCACTCAGTGTGTGTGTGTGTGTATATATATATATATTAGAGGCCCGGTGCATGAATTCGTGCATGGGTGGGGTCCGGCCAGCCTGGCCAGGGGGAGGGGACATGGGCGGTTGGCCGGCCTGCCTGCTGATCAAACTCCTGGTCGAGGGGACAATGTGCATATTAGCCTTTTATTCTATAGGATCTACACGGAGTGGCCAGATGATTATGCATTCAGAGATCATCATCATCTGACCACTCCGTGTATATATTAAAAATAATAATAATAAGGTAAAAAAGAAAGAAACCCCCGCTGGGGGCAGCGCCCAGGAGGCAGGACGCGCTGACCGGGGTCTGCCTTCTCTCCCAGGGCCGACGAGGGGGTGCGGCCGGACCCTTACTTCGGCCTCAAGTACATCGGGGTGGGCCCGGGCGGCACGCTGGAGCTGCACGGGAGGCGCAAGCGCTCCTGGACCTTCCTGACCCGGACCCTGCACCCGGGCGGCCTGCAGGAAGGAGGCTACTATTTCGAACGGAGCTGGGGTCACCGGGGCGTCGTCGTCCACGTCATCGACCCCTCGTCGGGGGCCGTCATCCACTCGGACCGGTAAGCGCGGGCTCCTGCTCCCTCCCCGCCTCCTTCGGTCCAGAGGGCGTCGGCGGCCGGGCCCTGGCTGGTGTGGCTCGGTGGTTAGAGCGCCAGCCCACACACCGCAGGGCCTGGGGTTCGATTCCCGGGCAAGGGCACGTGCCTGGGTTGCAGATGCGATCCCTGGCCCTGGGCCGGGTGTGTGTGGGAGGCTGCAGATGGGTGTGCCTCACATCAATGTCTCTCTCTCTCTCTCTCTCTCTCTCTCTCTCTCTCCTGCACCCCCTCCCTCCCTTCCACGCTCTCTAAAAAAGAAAAAAAAATGCCTTAGCCAGTGTGGCTCAGTGGATAGAGCATCGGCCTGTGGACAGAAGGGTCCCGGGTTCGATTCCAGGTCAAGGGCACGTACCTCGGTTGCAGGCTCCTCCCCGACCCCGGCCCTGGTCGGGGCTCATGCAGGAGGCAACCCATCGCGATGTGTCTCTCTCCCATCGATGTTCCTCTCTGTCTCTTCCCTCTCCCTTCCACTCTCTCTAAAATCAATAGAGCCCCAGCTGGTTTGGCTCAGTGGATAGAGCGTCAGCCTGTGGAATGAAAGGTCCCAGGTTCGATTCCGGTCAAGGGCACATGCCCGGGTTGCAGGCTCGATCCCCAGTAGTGGGTGTGCAGGAGGCAGCCGATTGATGCTTCTCTCCCATCATTGATCTTTCTATCTCTTTCTCCCTTCCACTTCTTCTCTGAAATCAATAAAAATATATTTTAAAAAGCTTGAAATAAAGTTAATAAAATAAAAATCAATGGGAAAATATCCTTGGGTGAGAATGAACAGCAACAACAAAGAATCTGACAGCTGACTAAGTCTGAGCAAAGATAATGATACGCACTCGGACGAGAGCGTCGGCCTGCGGACTGACCGGTCCCGGGTTCGATTCCGGTCAAGGGCATGTACCTTGGTTGCGGGCACATCCCCAGTGGGAGGGTGTGCAGGAGGCAGCTGATGGATGTTCCTCTCTCATCGATGTGTCTAACTCTCTCTCCCTCTCCCTTCCTCTCTGTAAAAAACCAGTAAAATGTATTTAATAATAATAATAATAATAATAATGATAATAGTAATATGCACTCAGCACACACTCAGAGACGCAGCTGCAGTCGCCTGAGGAGGCTGCTGGAGGAGGGTGACGGAGGCGTGTGCTGGGAGGGGCGGTGAGCGTGTGGCCAGCAGCGAGGAGGCGAGGCCGAGTGAGCGGAGGCAGGAGCGGGCATGTGTGGGGCCAGGATGCGCCCAGATGGGCGAGGCCTGCCGCTGCCGATTCCCGGGGAGGGGCGCTGGCGGCAGAGCCAGGTGATGCCAACAGTGACTCAGGCACCTGCCCCGCCCTCCCGGCCCCCGACCCCTCCGCTCTACTCCGAAATCGTGGCTGTTCGCACGGCTTTGTTTTTCTAGGTTCATTTCAGAACTGCTTTGCCCGGTAAGTCCCAAGACTTAAAATTCTCTTGGGAATTTCCACCGTAATGGCACCGAATCTTTATAGCTACGTGGGGGAGAGTTGGTGTCGTTACAGAATTGTGTCTTTTTAAAAATATATAAAATATATATATATTTATATTGATTTCAGAGAGGAAGGGAGAGGGAGAGAGAGAGAAACATCCATGAGGAGAGAGAATCAGGGATTGGCTGCCTCCTGCACACCCTCTATTGGGGATCGAGCCCACAACCAGGGCATGTGCCCTTGGCTGGAATCAAACCCAGAACCCTTTCATTCCGCAGGCCGACGCTCTATCCACTGAGCAACACCAGCCAGGGCCAGAATTGTGTCTTTGTCAGTCCTTGTCCACCAGGGGTACAGATTTTTAAAAAATGTATATTTTTACTAGAGGCCCGATGCACGAAATTCGTGCAAGGGGCTTGGCCCTTTCCCCCGCCCCTCGCCACAGCTTTGTCCGGAAGGTCATCCGGTCTAATTAGCATATTACGCTTTTATTATTATTATTATTATTGATTACAGAGAGGAAGGGAGAGGGGGAGGGAGAGAGAGAAACATCCATGATGAGAGAGAATCAGGCATCAGCTGCCTCCTGCACTCCCTCTATTGGGGATCGTGCCCACAACCCGGGTATGTGCCCTGACCGGGAATCGAACCCAGGACCCTTCAGTCCACAGGCTGATGCTCTATCCTCTGAGCCACACTGGCCAGGGCAGGTACAGGCTTTTAAAAATATATATATATATATATTATTGATTTCTTACAGAGAGGAAGGGAGAGGGATAGAGAGTTAGAAACATCGATGAGAGAGAAACATCCATCAGCTGCCTCCTGCACACTCCCCTACTGGGGATGTGCCCGCAACCAAGGTACATGCCCTTGACCGGAATCGAACCCGGGACCCTTCATTCCGCAGGCCGACGCTCTATTACTGAGCCACACCAGTTGGGGCAGGTGCAGGCCTTTTGAGATCTATACTTCCTTCCTGGGCAGTTTATCTGTATGAGGGTAGGTTATCGCTGTCGAGTTTGAGGGATTCTTATTGTGTTTTTTTTTCCTGGAATGAGAACTTCTCTCTTTAAACGTCAGAGCCCCCGGGGGTCTCGGGCCGGCGCGTCGGTGGTCGCCAGAAAGACACGCGCGTCGCTCTGTGACCCCGCCCCCTCCCCGTGCGTCCGCAGGTTCGACACCTACAAATTCAAGAAGGAGAGCGAGCGCCTGGCCCAGTACCTGAGCGCCGTGCCCAGCGGCCGGATCCTGTCCGTGGCCGTGAATGACGAAGGGTCCCGGAACCTGGACGACTCGGCCCGGAAGGCGATGACCAAGCTGGGCAGCAAGCATTTCCTGCACCTCGGCTTCCGGTACCTGCGCCCTCACCCACCCCTCCCCCCCCGGCCAGCCACCCCCAGGGGGACCCGGGACACGCGGGCGCGCTCCCCCTCCGCACGGGGCCTCCGGGAACCTGTATGGGGTTTCTTCGGAGCGTGTTTCACGCTGAAAATGCCAGAGGCCTGTGTGTGTATGAACTCATTCAGTCGGTCAGCCGTGTGCAGAATCCTATATCATAAAAGGCTAATATGCAAATTGACCCTACTGGTGGAACGACCGGTCGCGATGACACGCACTGACCACCAGGGGGCAGACGCTCAATGCAGGAGCTCCCCCCCCCCAGGTGGTCAGTATGCTCTCACAGGGGGAGCGCCGCTCAGCCACAAACTCTCCCGCCTCCGTGGCAGCGCTGAGGATGTCCGACTGCAGCTTAGGCCGGATCCCTGTGGGGAGCGGGCCTAAGCTGTCAGTTGGACATCCCCTGAGGGCTCCCGGACTGCAAGAGGGTGCAGGCCAGGCTGAGGGACCCCCCGAGTGGACGGTACATGAAATTCGTGTACGTGGGGGGCCAGGGTCCCTCAGCCCAGATTGCAAGAGGGCGCAGGCCAGGCCGAGGGACCCCACGGGTGCATGATTGGGGCTGGGGAGAGATGCAGGAGGTTGGCCAGCCAGGGAGGGACCGTGGGAGGGCTCCAGGGCATGTCCATCCCATCTCGCTCAGTCCCGATCGGCCGGACCCCAACAGCAAACCAACCTACCCGTCAGAGCGTCTGCCCCCTGGTGGTCAGTGCACGTCACAGTGAGCAGTTGAGCGGCCTTAGCATATCATTAGCATATTACACTTTGATTGGTTGAACAGCCCACCAGTGGACTGGACACTTAGCATATTAGGCTTTTATTATATAGGATTAATTTCAGAGAGGAAAGGAGAGAGGGAGAGATAGAAACATCCATGATGAGGGAGAATCATGGAGCGGCTGCCTCCTGCGCGCCCCCTACTGGGGATCGAGCCCGCAACCCGGGCATGTGCCCTGACCGGGAATCGAACCTGGGACCCTTCGGTCTGCAGGGCAAGGCTCTACCCACTGAGCCACACTGGCCAGGGCGACTTGCAGAATATGAACGGTTCGTCTGCTGAGTGACAGCCAGACCCCGGCCGCCCTGCACGCTCCCCGAGGAGGGATGAGCCTCACACCTCTCCTTCCCCTTCGCTCCCCATTAGGAGGAGCCATCTCTGCCCCCCAAGCCAGCTGCCCACCCTGGCCAGTCCCTGCAGCCCCAGCATCTCGCGAGGCTGCCCCCAGGACCCGCGGGAGGGAGAGCCCTGCTCCGGGCCGGGTTCCCTGCTGCCCACGGCAGCCAGCGCTCTTGCCTCAGGGCCTCGGGGCGCCGGGCGGGTGGAGGCAGGTCTGCGGGCTGATGACACGCGTGACTCATGCATGTGCACGGCCAGGCATGGGAGGGACTTGTGTGCGTGTTTCCCCGCAGACACCCCTGGAGCTTCGTGACGGTGAAGGGAAACCCGGCGTCTTCCGTGGAAGACCACATCGAGTACCACAGTGAGCAGCGGGGGCGGCAGGCCCGGTCCCCTGCCCACCCACGCGTCTCCATGGCGACGATGCTCACGTCTCCATGGCGACGATGCCCAGGGCTTCCCCAGGGCACGCCGGCTGACCCGCCTCCCCTCATCGGATGGGCCCCATTCCATCAAAGGGGCAAACCCAACCCTGTTGAAGGTCCATCAGTGGGATACACCGAGTGGTCAGATGATGGTGATCTCTGAACGCATAATCATCTGGCCACTCCCTGTGTATCCTATAGAATAAAAGGCTAATATGCTAATGGTCCCCTCCATTGGGAATTTGACTAGCAGGCAGGCCGGCCAACCACCCTCCCCCTGGCCTTCCTCGGGGTCCAAGCGCAGAGAGGGATCCCCATGAGGAATGACGGGGCTCAGAGTATGGACTTGGGGGGGGGTGTCCCTCAGCCCGGCCTGCACCCTCTCCAATCTGGGACATACCTCTCCCAATCCGGGACTGCTGGATCCTAACCACTCACCTGCCTGCCTGCCTGATCGCCCCTAACCACTCTGCCTGCAGGCCTGATCACCCCCAACTGCCCCCACACACACAGGCCTGCTCGCCCCCACCTATACCCCCTGCGGGCCTGTTCGCCCCCAACTGTCCCCCTGCTGGCCTGATAACCCCCAAATGCCCCCCCGCCAGCCTGATCGCCCCCACCTGTACCCCCTGCCAGCCTGCTTGCCCCTAACCACCTCTGCCTTAGCCCTGCCACCATGGCTTTGTCCGGAAGGATTACCCATCTCCTGGTCTCCCGGTCTAATTAGCATATTACCCTTTTATTAGTATAGATTTTTGTTTATATATATATATTTTAAATATATATATTTATATTGATTTCGGAGAGGAAGGGAGAGGGAGAGAGAGAGAAGAAACATCCATGATGAGAGAGAATCATGGATCGGCTGCCTCTTGCACGCCCCCTACTGAGGATGGAGCCCACAACCCAGGCATGTGCCCCTGACCGGGAATCGAACCCGGCACCCTTCAGTCCACAGGCCGACGCTCTGGCCACTGAGCCACACCTGCCGGGCACGGAGCTCTGTTTTTCAAGAAGCGGCTCAGATCCCTGTGGGGGCTCCCTCTGCCTTAGACTCCCCGCCCCCCCGCCCCCCACCTCCCGCCACCCCCACCCCCCCCCGCCCCCGCCGGACTTGGGGTCTGCCTGCTGCTGAACGTCTGCTCTCTGACAGGTCACGGGGGCTCCGCCGCCGCCCGGGTGTTCAAACTGTTCCGGTCGGAGCACGGCGAGTACTTCAACGTGTCCGCCTCCAGCGAGTGGGTTCAAGGTGAGGCGCTGGCCGCCCGGCCGAGCCTAACGTTCGGACCAAAGGCCGGGACGGACCGAGTTTGCAGAAGCAGGATTTTTCTCTTGCGCCGATGAGACCCCGTCCCTGTGGCAGAGGCATCTGAAGTTGCAAAAGAAATTTGTCCTTTTTAAAAAAATCCTAGTAGCCCTGCGCACGAATCCGTGCGCCAGTAGCTCGCTGCCGCCCTCCTGTAGCTCCCCCCTCTCCCCCGCCCTCCCTCACAGCTTGCTGCCCTGCCCCCTCCTGTAGCTCTCTGTCGACCGCTTGTAGCTCGCTGCCCCACCCTCCTGCTGATCCATGATCCGGTCGTTATGTGGTTGGTCGTTATGTAACAACCATTTGCATATTATATCTTTATTATATAGGAGGATATTTTAAAAATATATTTTATTGATTTTTTACAGAGAGGAAGGGAGAGGGAGAGAGAGTTAGAAACATCGATGAGAGAGAAACATGGATCAGCTGCCTCCTGCACGCCTCCTACTGGGGATGTGCCCACAACCAAGGTACATGCCCTTGACCAGAATCGAACCCGGGACCCTTCAGTCCACAGGCCGATGCTCTATCCACTGAGCCAAACCGGTTAGGGCAATATAGGAGGATATTTTTATTGATCTCAGAGAGGAAGGGAGAGGGAGAGAGAGAGAAACATCAGTGATGAGAGAGAATCATAGATCGGCTGCCTCCTGCACGCCCCCCATTGGAGATGGAGATGGAGCCCGCAACCCGGGCCTGTGCCCTGACCGGGAATCGAACCATCACCTCCTGGTTCATAGGTTGATGCTCAACCACTGAGCCAGCCGGCCGGCCGAAATCTGTCTTTAATTCACCAAGCCCCATGGCCAATATCCAAGAAGGGTGGTTTTTCCTCATGGAATCGGATCCCTTTTCCTGGCCAGGCAGGCCTGCTGGGTCCTGGCCCTCGAGGAGCCCACACGTGGGGACGGGGTGCAGCCAGGCCCGATCCTTGGGTCATGGGTTCCGACACGGATTTCCTTTTCCTCCTTTTTGCAACCACGGGGACTATCGATTGCTTTTATGCAGCAAGAGGCGTTTGGAGTGAAACGCTGGCTGCCTCGGGGGCTTGGGGGCTGCGCCGAGCCTGCCTGGCCCCGCGGCCTCCCGGCGTGACCGGCTCTGCTTCCTGCCTAGACACGGAGTGGACGGAATGGTTTGACCACGCGCCAGCGTCCCACGCCAAAGGCGGGGAGAAGATCTCTGACCTCCAGGCGGCCCACCCGGGCAAGATCTGCATCCGCCCGCTGGATATCCAGGTACCACTCCACACGGTCACGGTTTCGGGGAGATGGTGGGTCTCCAAGGCGCTTGGCGTGTGCGGGGTGTGGTGCCCGTGGCCCCCGAGGCTCACAGGGGAGCCAGGGGCTGGCTTTCCCGGTTCACAGGCCCGTGATCTGTCCAGGCTCCCGGCTGTGAGTCCAGAGCCAGGCTGCCCTGGATGCGGCCTCCAGTCCCTCCCTCCTCCTTGCCTTGCACTGCATCGTGGCTGAGCGCACCCAGGCCTCCTCCTGTCACAGTGAGGCTCCTTTGGGACTGAGTGCCCAGGACCCAGGGGGGGTAGGGGAGGCGCTGAACCCAGCCCGGGGGGAGAGTGCTGGCGTGTTTCTCAGCACCTAGAAGGGTTCAGGAATCTGGAAAAGGGGCTGCGAGTAAATTAATAAAGAGACTAGGCATGAAATATAAATCTGGAAGGCATTTTGGGGAGCCAGAGGAGACGTAGCCATAGTAACCAAGTTCTCTGAATCGCTGGACCCCTCGCTTTTTATTCACACAAACTAGAGGCCCGGTGCATGAAGGTTCATGCCAGAATGGGCCTTCCTTCCCCTGGCTGCTGGCAGTGCCTTCGCTCTGGCCCGGAGCCGCCTTGCTGCCTTCCCACACTGCCCAGAGGCCTGGACCGGCTGGGGTGGTGCGGAACGCCTGCATCAAGCGTCCCGCCCTGCCCCCAGCCTCTCGGCGCCGGTGTATGCAAATCAACCCTCCATCTTGGTTGGGTTAATTTGCATACTCACTTCTGATTGGCTGGTGGGCGTCGCGAAGGTGCGGTCAGCTAGCATGTTACTCATTTATTAGGTAGGTTTCCCTAAAGCAAAGCAGATATACATATCAAAGGTAAGGTTTGGTATACAGTAGGCATTGTCAGGTTGGGGGAACGGCCCTTGGCTGTCCAGCCGTTTGGCCAGCAGCAGGTAACCACATAGAGATTTTCAGGTTTGGGGAAAAGCTTTCAGCTACTCCAGCAGGCCATAATATGTATCTTCAGCCCTGCTTTTGGTGAACATTTTGCATTTATGACCTGCTGGATTTAGCCCCCAGCAGGACAGCACACCCAGGCCTCCTCCTGCGCTCAGCTCTGCCCTCGGGGTTAACTGTCTAATGGACCCAGGGCTCTCTCACCTCCGACGTGCAGAGGAGACACCCGGCCCTCACGGCTCACCAGCTCAGCTGTGGAGCTGTGGCCCCAGCGGCTGCAGGGAAGCCCGGGACACGGGCAGGGTCCGGGCGTCTGTCCTTTCCTGCCCTGTCTGGTTCCAGAACAAGCATCAGGCCGCTTCTCTGCTCGATAGAGAATGAGAAGCCGTTGGAGAAAGACCGCCCCTGCCCCGGTCACCCCCTTTCGGCCCTGAAGCCCCTCCCCCCGGGTGACCTGACTGCAGGCCCAGGGCCTCGGAGGGGCCTCTCGCCCCCCTGGCTGGGGGAGGGGCGTGGACAAGGCCTTGCTCGGCATGTGGCAAAGCTCTTCGCTCGCATGGCTCCCATGTAGGGAGACGGATGCACCGGGTTAGGGTGCGAGCTGTGGACTCTTCTTGGGCCCAACAGCATCAGAAAGCACTGACCCCCCTGCCCTGGCTGGTGTGGCTCAGTGGCTAGAGCGTCAGCTGCGGACTGAAGGGTCCCGGGTCCGATTCCGGTCAAGGGCACATGCCTGGGTTGCAGGCTCCTCCTTGGCCCAGGCCCTGGTCGGGGTGCGTGCAGGAGGCAACCCATCAATGTGTCTCTCTCCCATCGATGTTTCTGTCTTTCCCTCTCTCTAAAAGTCAATGGAAAAATATCCCCGGGTGAGGAAGGAAGGAAGGAAGGAAGGAAGGAAGGAAGGAAGGAAGGAAGGAAAAAACTGACCCCCCCACCCCCATCCACCAAAGCTCATCCTCCCCAGGCCTAAGTTTCATTTTCTCTTGCAACTCTGCACGTCCCAGCTCTCACTCTGCAGCAGCCACGGTCTTATTCCTCCAGCTCTTGACCAGCCTCCACGCCCCAAGCACATCCCGGAACCCTAGCAACCATGTCAGACTCATGGCCGGCGGGCCACATGCCTCGTGTGATATGCGTGCGAGGGATGCTCACGCATCCTCCACCTGCCTCCTGGCGTCTGCTCAGCTGGCGGGGGCTCCAGACCCCCGCCTCTCCCTTTTGGGGGGCAGTCCCTCTCCTCGGCAACTGTCCCCACCGTGGACTCAGGCCCTCCCCCTAGTGTGAAAACACAGCTAATCCCCGGCCAGAAATTTAAACAAAGCTTGACTGACAGCAGCTGGGAGATGGTGAAGGATGCGGGTGAGAAACACGCACGCGTGTTTCCTGCGTGGGCGGATTTGGCCCTTGCAACGCCCCTGAGACCAAGTGCCCCCTAACACGTGCCATCAGCACATGTGATGGTGGGAATATTGCCAGATACCTTATCCTTAGTTATTATGAACTAGAGGCCCGGTGCACGAAATTCGTGCGGGGGTGGGGGTGGGTCCCTCAGCCCGGCCTGCACCCTCTTCAATATGGGACCCCTCGGGGGATGTCCGTCTGCCGGTTTAGGCCCGATCCCTGTGTGGGATCGGGCCTAAACCGGCAGTTGGACATCCCTCTCACAGTCCGGGACCGCTGGCTCCTGACTGCTCGCCCGCCTGCCTGCCTGATTGCCCCTAACTTCTCTCCCCTGCCTGCCTGATTGCCCCTAACTGCTCTCCCCTGCCTGCCTGATTGCCCCTAACTTCTCTCCCCTGCCAGCCTGATCGCCCCTAACTGTTCTCCCCTGCCAGCCTGATTGCCCCTAACTGTTCTCCCCTGCCAGCCTGATTGCCCCTAACTTCTCTCCCCTGCCTGCCTGATTGCCCCTAACTTCTCTCCCTTGCCAGCCTGATCGCCCCTAACTGCTCTCCCCTGCCAGCCGGATCGCCCCTAACTGTTCTCCCCTGCCGGCCTGATTGCCCCTAACCGCCTCTGCCTCGGTCCCCGCCACCGTGGCTTTGTCCAGAAGGATGTCTGGAAGGATGTTCGGAAGACATCTGGTCTAATTAGCATATTACCCTTTTATTAGTCTAGATTACAATAAGTGGCGTCCACCTAGAGTGAACGGAGGCTGGTTCCACTGAGCTGTGAGAGAGCTTGCTTACTTGTTCTGTAACCCAAAACCCAGGTCTTTCTTCAGGGTAGAAAAAGGAAGGAAAAAGAAAAAAAAGCAGCCATTCCCGTGAAATTGTTGTGGATTGCATAGCTTGAAAAACATCCAGCTCTATCTGCTTTCCTTCTTTCTTTTTAATAGATTTTTATTGATTTCAGAGGGAGAGGGGGAGAGAGAGAGAAACATCAATGATGAGAGAGACCCGGCCGGCGTGGCTCCGTGGTTGAGCGGCAACCTGTGAACCAGGAGGTCACGGTTCGATTCCCGGTCAGGGCACATGCCCGGGTTGCAGGCTCGATCCCCAGTGTGGGGCGTGCAGGAGGTAGCCGATCCATGACTGTCTCTCATCATTGATGATTTTCTCTCTCTCCCTCTCCCTTCCTCTCTGACATCAATAAAAATATTTTTTTTTTAAAAAAGTGAGTGAGAATCACTGATCGGCTGCCTCCTGCACGCCCCCTACTGGGGATGGAGCCCGCAACCCGGGCATGTGCCCTGACCGGGAATCAAACCACTGAGCCACACCAGCCGGGCAGCTCTGTCTACCCTCAGTGGGCAGTGAAGTTGTGGATATTACGGGGCCGGCTACGGAAGAGCAGGCTGGCCCCGGGGAGCCGGAGGTGCCGGGCGTGGCGGTCAGGCGGCCTCGACCTTCTCACCCGCTCCGATCTGTGTGCAGGAAAAGGCTGCATTCGGTTATGGCCGAGCTCATGTCCCCGGGGCTCCCCTTCGCGGCCAGAGGCAGCGGCCGTCCGCGGGGCCCGAGACGCGATTTCCTGAAAAGCAGCCCCGTTGAAGGGCGACGGCCCTTTGCCTCCCGTGGCTCCAGCCCTGGGGCCTCCGTGCCTGTGCCAAGGAGGGCAGCAGCGCTGGCCTGGCTGTGCCCGCCCGCCCCCAGGACAGCCCGGCTCCCCGCACCCCGCCCAGATGAGCCCCAGCGGGCGGGGCAGCCCTCCGCGGGGCTCGCTAGCGGCCCAGTCCTCTCCCCGCCCGCCTGCCCGCCTGCCTGCCCCCGGCCAGGGAGACCCCGCTCCGTGCCACGCCCAGGGCTGGGTGCTGGGGTCCGGGAGACGGGGGGAGGAGGCAGCATTGAGGAGGGCGCCAGGCCGAGGCCCGAGGGCCACAGTGGTGGTCAGCCACAGGCTCTGCAGTTGGACGGGCTGGATCCCAATGATGCTCAGGCCCCGGGCAGTGTGGCTCAGTGGATAGAGCGTCGGCCTGCGGACTGAAGGGTCCCGGGTTCGATTCCCGGTCAAGGGCGCAGGCCCGGGTTGTGGGCTCGACCCCCAGTGTGGGGCGTGCAGGAGGCAGCCGATCCCTGATTCTCTCTCATCACGGACGTTTCTCTCTCCCTCTCTCCCTTCCTCTCTGAACTGAATAAAAATCTTCGGGCCCCAGCCAGTGTGGCTCAGTGGATAGAGCCTCGGCCTGCGGACTGCAGGGTCCCAGGTTCGATTCCCGGTCAGGGCACATGCCCAGGTTGTAGCCTCGATCCCCAGTGAGGGGCATGCAGGAGGCAGCCGATCCATGACTCTCTCTCCTCGTGGAAGTTTCTCTCTCTCTCTCTCCCCCACTCCCTTCCTCTCTGAACTGAATAAAAATCTTTGGGCCCCAGCCAGTGTTGCAGGGTGGATAGAGCCTCGGCCTGCGGCCTGAAGGGTCCCGGGTTCGATTCCGGGTCAAGGGCACAGGCCCGGGCTCGATACTCAGCGTGGGGCGTGCAGGAGGCAGCGGAACCACGATTCCCTCTCATCATGGATGTTTCTCTCTCTCTCCCTCTCCCTTCCTGTCTGACATCAATAAAAGTATTTTTAAAACAACAACAAAAAGCGAATGTTGCTCTGCCACGTGCTGGCTGGGTGGCCCTGGGCGAGCCCTCGGATCCCGGAGTCTCTGCCTCCTCCTCGGTGCGGCCAGCAGGGAGGACCGTCCGCCCTGAGGTGGAAGGAGATGACAGACGGGAACACTTATCTCCGTGGCTACGAGGCGGGGCTCTCACGCTTCGCCGCCCACTGGAATCCCGGGCACGTTCCCCAGGTCCGGTGCCCTGGCCACACCCGGACCCCGTCAGATCCCCGACTCCAGGAGGGAGGGGCCTGGGCGTAGGTTTATTTTATTATCATTTTTTAAATACGTTTGGATGGATGTCAGAGAGGAAGGGAGAGGGAGAGGGAGAGAGAAACATCCACGATGAGAGAGAATCATGGATCAGCTGCCTCCTGCACGCCCCACACTGGGGATCGAGCCCACAACCCGGGCCTGTGCCTTTGACCGGGAATCGAACCCAGGACCCTTCAGTCCGCAGGCCGAGGCTCTATCCACTGAGCCACACTGGCTGGGGCCCAAGGATTTTTATTCAGTTCAGAGAGGAAGGGAGAGGGGGAGAGAGAGAGAGAGAAACATCCACGATGAGAGTGAATCATGGATCGGCTGCCTCCTGCACGCCTCCCCTACTGGGGATCGAGCCTGCAACCCGGGCCTGTGCCCTTGACTGGGAATCGAACCCGGGACCCTTCAGTCCGCGGGCTGATGCTCTATCCACTGAGCCACACCGGCTGGCTGGGGCCTGGGCGCCGTTTCCAAAGGAGTCCCCACGTGGTGTTGAGCGTGGTCTCCTCCTGCAGCCACGGCTCATGGTGTGGGATGGGGGGGCGGGGGGTGAAGAGGGGGCGGTCCAGCTGCATCCAGCCAGCCGGCTCCCAGTGTGCACCTGCTCTTGCAGCGTCTCCTGAGATGCTAAGGCTTAGCATGTCCCCGGCGAGGCCCAGTGACCCCGGCCTGGACCCCGACCCCGTGGGCCCCGGGGCAGGGCGTGGGTCCCCCCCCCCTGCGCCCTCACCCCGGAACCGGGGCAGCCGCCGGAATGTGACAGCCAGCCCCGGGGCCGGCCACATGCTTATTTCGGGGACGATTTTAGACTCGCGAGCGTGTGTTTATGGCCTGACTCATCGCCTTTCTTCTGGACAAAAAAAAAAAAAGGGGGGGGAAATCATGGCTGTGCTCTGCCTCCGTTCCCCCGCCCCTCCCAGGCCAGGACGGCGGACGGAGCCAACCTCACCGTCGAGGTCGTCTACAAGCGCGGCCAGGATTACAGGTTCGCCTGCTACGCCGGGGGCCACGCCTGCCCGCCCCACCGCGTGCGGTTCCTGTGCGGGAAGCCGGGTAAGCTGGCCTGGCGGGGACGGAGGCGGCTGCGCTGGGTCTCCTGGGCTGGTGGCCGGGCCTTGGGCCTGGACGGCTGGGCCCCCCTCACCCCCTGACCGTGACCCAGGAGGAGGGGAGGGTGCAGACTGAAGGGTCTGAAAGGGTCTGGGAGCCGGTGGGAGGCAGCAGCCCCCGCCCTGCCCACTCGTCTGTCAGAGAGGGAAGGGTGCCATGGACAGGGGGACCTCCCGGCAGCCCCCCACAACCCACCCCCCTGCCCGGACACGCGGCCCCTGGCCCCTTTGGGTGCTGTTATTATTAGTAGTATTATCTTTAACCAACAAAGTCTTCTTTTTGTAAAATATATTTTTATTGATTGCAGACAGGAAGGGAGAGGGAGAGAGAGAAACATCCATGATGAGAGAGAATCCTGGATCGGCCGCCTCCTGCACGCCCCACACTGGGGATCGAGCCCGCCACCCGGGCATGTGCCCTTGACCGGGAATCGAACCTGGGACCCTTCAGTCCGCAGGCTGGCGCTCTATCCACTGAGCCACACCGGCCAGGGCTGGGTGCTGTTTGTTATTTTATTTTTGTAAATACATTTTTATTGCTGTCAGAGAGGAAAGGAGAGGGAGAGAGAGAGAGAGAGAGTGAGAGAGAGAGAAACATCCATGATGAGAGAGAATCATGGATCAGCTGCCTCCTGCACGCCCCCCACTGGGGATGGAGCCCGCAACCCAGGTACATGCCCTTGACCGGGAATCGAACCCGGCGGGACCCTTCCGTCCGCAGGCCGACGCTCTACCCACTGAGCCACACCGGCCGGGGCCGGCTGCTGCTATTTTAAACCCGGCCCCGGAGGTGCTCATTACCAGGGGCTGGAAGTGGCCGGTTGGTTCGGGAGGCGCCGGGCCGTCTCCAGAAGGGAGGTCTGCGGGGGGGCGGGGTGTGGGGGTAGGTGGGGGGGGGGGACGCTCCCGGCTCCTGTCAATCATGGCCCGGAGGAACTGTATTTGTGTTCCTTCTCGAGCGAAGTGGGTGTGGTGAGGTGGCCCCACTCGGTGGAAAATTCCTCGGCCGGAGCCGATGAATGGCTCTTTGCGGGTGGGGTGTCTGTTGACTCCCCGAAACCTGCGCCACGCCGGGAAAGGCGCGAGCCTGGCCATCAGGGGTTTGGACAGGCAACCCTGGCATTGGCTGAGGGAGGGCCGGGCCGGGCGGAGGCAGACCGTGCAAAGGGCGCCGAGGGCCAAGGCCCGCCGCTCACTCTCTCCCCGCCTCCCTCCCTCCCTCCCATCACAGTGAGGCCCAAACTCACCGTCATCATCGACACCCACGTCAACAGCACGCTCCTGACGCTGGAGGCCGACGTGCGGTCGTGGCAGCCCGGGGACACCGTGGTGGTGGCCAGCACCGACTACTCCATGTACCAGGCCGAGGAGTTCCGGGTACTGCCCTGCAGGGCCTGTGCCCCCAACCAGGTCAGAGTGGCAGGTAGGACGCGCCCCCGCCCCGCCCCAGGCCGGCGGGACCTGGGGGTGGGGGGAGGCCTGTATCCGTCAGCGAGCGCCGCGTAACAAAAGGGCCCGTTCTTACTCGTCCACCTGCAGGCTGTCTGGGGTTCAGGCCGGCCCCCTGTGGCTGTCCGTCTCCCTGGACGCTGTGGGGGAGGCTGGAGGTCTCCAAGAGGGGTGCACAGAGACGCGGGAGGACGCTGGGGGCCTGGGCGCAGGACTCGCAGTCCCTGCCCGCGTCCCATTGGCCGGAGCATTATCACGTGGCCGCCACGCCTGGGGTGGGGAACCCTGCTTCTCTCACGGGGGAGTGGACGTTTGTTAGGTAATCGTGCCATCTGCCAGGGATTTTTTTTTTTTTTTTTATTGATTTTTTTTTACAGAGAGGAAGGGAGAGGGATAGAGAGTCAGAAACATCGATGAGAGAAAAACATCCATCAGCTGCCTCCTGCACACCCCCCACCTGGGGATGTGCCCGCAACCCAGGTACATGCCCTTGACCGGAATCGAACCCGGGACCCTTGAGTCCGCAGGCAGACGCTCTATCCACTGAGCCACACTGGTCAGGGCACATTTTTATTTCAATATGTATTTGTATTGATTTCAGAGAGGAAAAGAGAGGGAGAGATAGAAACATCCGTGATGAGAGAGAATCATTGATCGGCTGCCTCCTGCACGCCTCCCCCACTGGGGATCGAGCCTGCAACCCAGGCATGTGCCCTTGACCGGAATCGAACCCGGGACCCTTCAGTCCGCAGGCTGACGCTCTATCCACTGAGCCACACCAGCCAGGGATGTTACAATCTCTTCTTTCCCTCGATTGTGGGTTTCCTTCTCCTACATCTCGACGCGGACGCCCCGTCGTTTTCGGTGGGGGAGGTCACGGAATCGCAGAGGGTTCGCGGTGAAAGGGGACCTCAGCCGTCACCGGGGTAGTGGTGCGCAGTGGCCAGAGGGATGGGTCCCTTCGGGCGGCCTGGTTGCAAGCGACAGAGTCCAACTCGACGGTGTTCATCCAAACGGAATTCAGAGGCCGAACGGGCCGGGCCGAGAAAGGACAGGGCACAGGGCGGCGGCAGGGGCCTGGGGGGGCCGGGGACCGGCGGGCAGCTTCCCGGGGGCGTCCCTGTCTGCAGGCTCCACGCTTCGTCCCCGGGACAGAGCTCAGAGGTCACGGTCAGCGCGAGCACCGGCTGGGCCGGCGGCCGTGCGCGCTCCCTCCGCCCGGAGGGGACAGGCCCTGCCCGGACAGCCCCACTGAGACGGCTTCACACGGAGAGAGGGTCACGTCCTGGGGAAAATGGGGAGCATTGCCGGGAGCAGGAAAAATACCAGCTGCAGCCCTGGCCGGTGTGGCTCAGTGGATAGAGCGTCGGCCTGCGGACTGAAGGGTCCCAGGTTCGATTCTGGTCAAGGGCATGTACCTGGGTTGCAGGCACGATCCCCAGTGGGGGGCGTGCAGGAGGCAGCCGATCCATGATTCTCTCTCATCATGGATGTTTCTCTCTCTCTCTCCCTCTTCCTTCCTCTCTGACATTAACAAAGAAATATATTTATAAAAAGAAAGAAATACCAGCTACACCAGACAAGTAGTAGGATTGGGGGCAGGAGACGGCTGTGGAGTGAGAAAACATAGCCACTCGATTCAAAATACACGATTCTGGAAATAAAACCACAGAAAGTAAAATTCAACGCAATCTTTTTTTTAAAAAATGCGTTTTTATTGATTTCAGAGAGGAAGGGAGAGGGAGAAGGAGAGAGAGAACATCCATGATGAGAGAGAATCATGCATCGACTGCCTCCTGCACACCTCCTACTGGGGATGGAGCCCGCAACCCAGGCATGTGCCCTGACCTGGAATCGAACCCGGGTCCCTTCAGTCCGTAGGCCGACGCTCTATCCACTGAGCCACATCGACCAGGGCGCCAGCTGCTTCCCGAGGCCTCTTGGGCCCGTTGGAGAGACAGCTGGGCTGCTCTGGGCCCGAGTGCGGGAGGAGGGGAGGAGGGGAGGACGCTGGCTCCCTTGGGACCCTCCGGCCGCCCTGGGTTTAGCCAGGCCGGTGACTGTGTCTGCAGCAGCCCACCCCCAGCTGACCCCGCCCCGAAGGGCTAGACTCAGAGGGGACGGTCCACGGGGCCCTGCTCACCAGCGCCTCCTGGTGGACAGTGTCAGGAATTCTAGGGGTCTGTGTGTGTGAGTGTGCCTGTGCATGTGTGTGTGTGTGTGCATGTACGTGTGTGTGCATGAGAGTGTGTGTGCATATATGTGTGTGCATGTGAGCACATGTATGTGTGTGAGTGAATGTGTGTGCATGTGTGTGAGTGTGTGCATGTGTGTGCGTGCATGTGTGTGAGTGTGTGCATGTGAGTGTGTGTGCATGTGTATCAGTGTGTGCATGCATGAGTGCACATGTGTGAATGTGTGTATGTGAGTGTGTGCATGTGCATGTGTGTGTGTGAGTGTGTCCATGTGTGAGTGAGTGCATTGAGTGCATGTGCGTGTGTGCACACATATACGTGCATGTGTGTATGTGCACATGTGTGTGAGTGTGTGTGAGTGAATGCATGTGTGTGCATGTGAGTGTGAGTGAGTTCATGTGCATGTGAGTGAGTGTATGCATGTGTGCACATGTGTGTGTGTGTGTGTGTGTGTCCTGGGGACTCACATGCCTTCTCTTCAGCCCCAGCCCCTCTCTCTGGCTCTCCGTCTCCCCCCGAAAGAGGGGGGACTTCACCTGCTCCCTTCATTTGGGCAGCTGCCCCCCCTCTCCCAGGGTTCAGCTTCCCAGGCTGCTGCAGAGCGGGACACGCACGCCTTCCTGGGCCGCCCCTCCCCGCCCCCTTCCAGTAAACAGGCGTCTTTACGGGTTTTCTGATGGGAAACAGATGGGGGTAACAGAGCCATGAACACGTGTGAATCATCCGAAAAGAAAACAGTTCCTGGTCTCGCCAACCGCAGGCTAATTCCCAACACCTCCCGACACGGCCATCAGAGCGCCTCGCGGCGTGCCGCCCGCTGGTCACCCCGCCTTCCGCTCTGCGGTGACCGCCCTGCCCCCTCGTTCCGAGACGCCCCTGTTCGGGAGGGCCGTGACACGCCCACACGCACACGCTCCGTCCGCTCCCTCTCCAGGGGCAGCTACCACAGATGTGGAGACTGAGGCTCCAGGAAATCCGGGGCCTAATGCGGTAGCCACCAGCCACACGTGGCTGTTTAGGTGTAACTCCAGCCTGGCCGGTGTGGCTCCGTGGTTGAGCATCAACCCATGAACCAGGAGGTCAGGGTTCGATTCCCGGTCAGGGCACATGCCTGGGTTGCGGGTCCATCTCCAGTATGGGGCGTGCAGGAGGCTTCTCTCTCCTCATGGATGTTTCTCTCTCTCTCTCCCTCTCCCTTCCTGTCTCTGACATCCGTAAAAACATAATCCTATCTAATAAAGAGGGAATATGCAAATTGACTGTCACTCAGCCACAAAGATGGCGGCGCCCACAGTGGAGGGTGGGGGTTTCCGTAACACAAGATGGCTGCATCCACAGCAAAGGCCGAGTTCCCCTAACGAGCCTTAACGAGCAATCAGCAGGGACCTGCCCCCGTGGGGCTTGACGGGGGACCTCAGGCTGTTCCCCCCACCCCAGCACCGGGCCTGGGGACCTGAGGCTGTGCCCCCTGCCTGGCAGGGCTTGACAAGGGTGGGGCCGGCCGGGTCTGGGTCTCATGCGATTTTGAGGTGCATGCAGGTGGGCAAGGACTTGGCCTCTAGTTCCCGCGGGGCGCCCCAGACTCTGACAGGAGGGAGAATTTCATAGACATTTTACTAATTTTCTTTCATCTCTGACACTTCTATTCTAGAGAAAGGGCAGAAAGCAATATTACAATATTTCCTCTAATCAATCCCCTTTTAATGTGCACGAATTTCGTGCACCGGGCCACTAGTTTTAAATAAATAAACATAGCCCTAGCCAGTGTGGCTCAGTGGATAGCGTGTTGGCCTGCAGACTGAAGGGTCCCGGGTTCGATTCCCGGCCAAGGGCACATGCCCGGGTTGCGGGCTCCATCCCCAGTGTGGGGACGTGCAGGAGGCAGCCGATCCATGATTCTCTCTCGTCATGGATGTTTCTGACTCTCTCCCTCTCCCTTCCTCTCTGAAACCAATAAATAAATTTTAAAACAGAATGGTAACTTTATAAAAATATAAATAAATAAAATTCCAACTAAAGTTAGAAAGTCCGTTGCTCGGACACGCGAGCCGGGTTTCCCGTGTCCGTGGCTGCAGGCGAGAGGCCACGTGGCGACAGTGCAGGCAGAGCGTGACCGTCACCCCGAAGGTGTGGGGGTGCTGGTGCCGGCCACGCACGTCTCCCTGGTGGGCGTGGGCCGGGCAGGATCCCAGCCCAGAGCGGCCCGGCCCCAGGCTGTGCGACCTCCGCCGTCCCCCTCCCTGGAGGTCCCGATCCCGCGTCTCCCCCCGAAGCCGGCCGGGCGGCGGGAGGAACCCGGACTCCGTGGCTTCACGTTGCGCTTCCCCAGGACCCGCCCCGAGCCCCTCAGGCTGGTCCTCGGGGGCCCGGAGGGCAGGCCCCGGCCCGTCCCGCACACGCGCTGGCCCCGCTGGGTCAGAGCCTCGCTTGGCACGTGGGTCTGCTTTCCCCCGCCCGATGGCCCTCGATGCTCATCCTCCTCCTGACCCCAGAGTGGCCAGCAGCGTGCCCGCCCCGGGGAGAGGGCTGGGGGGCAGGGCCAGGGCCGCAGCAGCGTGGCTGTGGCGAGCCGGCCCGGCCATGGCATCCTCAGCCCCATGTTGGGCGCCTGAGGTGCCGCGCCAGCTCAGCCGGGTTCGGTGACCCCGAGAGGGGCCGGTGAGGGATGGAGAAAAGACCGGCAGGAGAAGGAAAGCTGGGTCCGGGTGGGACGCTGCCCTCTCTGATGGAGAGCCAGCGGCAGCACCACGGACTGCAAGCCGTGTCTTTATTGTATAGCCAGACTAGAGGCCCGATGCATGAAGATTCGTGCAAGAATGGGCGTTCCTTCCCCTGGCTGCCGGCACCGCCTTCGCTCAGGCTGGAGCCACCTTTTTTTTAAAAAAAAAAAAATTATTGGTTTTTTACAGAGAGGAAGAGAGAGGGAGAGAGAGTTAGAAACATTGATGAGAGAGAAACATCGATCAGCTGCCTCCTGCACACCCCCCACTGGGGATGTGCCTGCAACCAAGGTACATGCCCTTGACTGGAATCGAACCCGGGACCCTTGAGTCTGCAGGCCGACGCTCTATCCACTGAGCCACACCGGTCAGGGCCGGAGCCGCCTTTCCGCCTTCCCACGCTGCCCAGAGGCCCGGAGCATCCCTCCCCGCCCCCGCCATCTTTGTTGGGTTAATTTGCATACTCGCTCCTGATTGGCTGGTGGGTGTCGCGAAGGTACGGTCAATTTGCATCTTGCTCTTTTATCAGTGTAGATGCCTTGAGGCAAAGTAAGGGCGTGGCCAAGATGTTGACAACCTTCTCGTGGGTTTCGATCTGACTCAGTTACATGCACCTGAACTCTATCAAGCCCACGTCACTCAGCCACGTGGGGCCACGTGTTCGGACCATAGGTTCAAGCCGACAACTCTAGCTGTTGGCTATCGTGGTGCGGGGAGGGCTCTGCCCTCCACGCTGGGACTTGCATGTGGCTTTGCCATGAGAGGGCCATGCCCTCTCACTAGCCCGAGGCTTGAACCTGTCCACACGCTGTAGCCGCTCTCCACACGTGGCCGCTGGGGAGGAAGGCCAGGGTTTGAGCCCCTCTGCTTCCCAGGCACCCCCACCCCGTGCCCACGCTCACGGCCCTTCTGGAGGCTTCCGGCCAAACACAGCCTCGTCTGCTGTCCCAGCTTCACTCAGTGTCAGTGCCGCGAGGAGGGAGGGAGGGAGGGCGGAGGCCGGGAAATGGGCGGGCGCTCAGCTTCCCGGGGGGATAGGGGCCTGGGCGTGGCCTGGGAACGCAGCGGCAGATGGCTGGCCGGCCACAGGGCTCTGTGCGGGTCTGATAGGGGCTCCCGTGTGGGGGTGGGGCGGGGGGACTCAGTCCCCATCCACCCGGGAGCCACTCCTGCACCCCGGCCGGCCCGGCTCCCCCGGGAACAGAGCAAGCGGCCCGACCGAGACCATCACAGGAGTGAGGCTGGTGGGAGCATCCTGGGCTCCAGCCCTTTTTTTAAAAAAAAATAAAAGATTTCATTGATCTCAGAGAGGAAGGGAGAGGGAGAGAGAGAAACATCCGTGATGAGACTGAATCCTGGATCGGCCGCCTCCTGCACGCCCCGCACTGGGGATGGAGCCCGCCACCCGGGGCCTGTGCCCTGACCGGGAATCGAACCCTGACCTCCTGGTTGACAGGTTGACGCTCAGCCACGGAGCCACGCCGGGCTGGGCCCCCGGAGGTTTCAAAGAGGAAATAATACACAATTGTTGGAAGATTGCTGTCGTCGAAAACTTTTATTACTAAGTTATAGTGCCCTTCACAGGAAATAGGAGAGTTAATGATCGTGACCTCGGATGCGGCATTGCCTTTTTACACTGAGGGGCCAGACGATGATGATCTCTGAACGCCTAATCGTCTGGCCACTCCGTGTATGTGTGTCTCCAATGGGTCCCAAAAGGATTCTAGACTTTGGCTGGAGATCAGCCACCTGTCTGCCCTGAGCTTTCTATCAGCCGGTGCAAAGGGGAGAACTGATCAGGTGCACGATTTATAGTGTCTCTGATATCCAATCAATGAGGGGCTCAAGAGAAGGACACGGAGTGGCCAGATGATTATGCGTTCAGAGATCATCATAATCTGGCCACTCAGTGTGTGTGTGTGTGTGTGTGTGTGTGTGTGTGTGTGTGTGTATTAGAGGCCCGGTGCATGAATTCGTGCATGGGTGGGGTCCGGCCAGCCTGGCCAGGGGGAGGGGACATGGGCGGTTGGCCGGCCTGCCTGCTGGTCGAACTCCTGGTCGAGGGGACAATTTGCATATTAGCCTTTTATGCTATAGGATATACACTGAGTGGCCAGATGATCGTGCATTCAGAGATCATCATCATCTGGCCACTCAGTGTAGATAGAGCACAAAAGTATGTGATAAAAGTAAAAATAAATAAATTAAGATTTAAAATGAAAGAAAAAACAAACCTTTTATTCCTGAGGTGTTTGCTGACATTTTAATATTAATATGGATAGTATTGATTAACCCTTTGCACTCGGATGTCGAGTGTGACTCGACACGGTTAGCATTAGAATAAAGGAATCGAGAAAAAAGCAAGTGAGTGCAAAGGGTTAATATAATTAAAATAATTAATATTATTATGATTGATTGATTGATTTCAGAGAGAAAGGGAGAGGGGGAGAGAGAGAGAGAGAAACATCCACGATGAGAGAGAATCATGGATCGGCTGCCTCCTGCACGCCCCACACTGGGGATTCCCGCAACCCGGGCATGTGCCCTGAGCGGGAATCGAACCCTGACCTCCTGGTTCACAGGTTTACGCTCAGCCACGGAGCCACGCCGGCCGGGCCCAGCTTTCTGTGGGAAGAACTCTGCAGGCAGGCTGAGCGTGGGGCCTGGGCGTGGGGCCGGCCCTGGCCGGGGGGACTTAGCAGGTGTGAGGGGGGTGTCAGGGCTGTGGGTGGACACGGTCCTGGTGGGATTGGAGGCCCTCATAGCGGGACACGGCGGTCAGGGTCCCAGGAGGAGGTGCGGAGGTGACAGAGCGGATTGGGGCGATGCGGGTTGCAGCTGGAGGAGGGGCCCCCCTGCCAAGGGGCACAGGGGGGGGGGCGGGGGGTCGGGTATAGACACCGAAATGGACAGAGCTCCTCCCCCAGCCCCTCCCCCGACTGCCCAGGGCCCAGCCCTGCTGGCCCGTGGGGCTGGTTTGGACTCCTGACCCCCTGGCCGCTGAAGCCACACTTTCTAGAAGCTTCTGTGCCCGGCACTGGGGCCATCTGTGCGGCAGGCCGGGGAGCTGGCTCTGGCTCCTCGGGGGTGATTTCTTGGCCTTGCCGCGAGCCAGGTTCGCCGCTTTGAACTCAGGGGCTTCAGAGAAACACCTCCCCCCCCCCCCCACCCCGCTCCCCCCCGCCTCCCCCCCGCATCTGCAGATTCCAGGGCGTCAGCATCCTGAGATCCCGCAGGCCCAGCCTTGGGCGGCCCGGGCAGGCAGGCGGGCGGGAGGGGCCCCTCCTGGGCTGGGAGCGGGTGGGCCACGGCCTTGCATGTGGTCTGCGCCCCGGGGGGTGGGGAGGCCGGAGGAGGCGTGCGCTCTGATGTTCACGCCAGGCGGCGGCTGAGCAGCGGTCCAGGCTGCGAGGCCACGGGACAGGTGGCTGCTCCTGAAAGGGAAGGGGAAGGGCCCGCAGCCAGGTCGGCCGTCCCGCCAGGAGCCAGCTAGGGGCAGGCTAGGCCCCGGCCGGTGTGGCTCAGTGGGTAGAGCGCCGGCCTGCGGACCGAAGGGTCCCGGGTTCCATTCCGGTCAAGGGCACATGCCCGGGTGGCGGGCTCCACCCCCGGCCCGGGCCCTGGTCAGGGCTCGTGCAGGAGGCAGCCCATCGATGCGTCTCTCTCCCATCGATGTTTCTCTCTGTCTCTCCCTCTCCCTTCCCCTCTCTCTGAAAATCAATGGGCCCTGGCTGGTGTGGCTCGGTGGATAGAGGTGTGGCTTGGTGTGGCCTGTGGACCGAAGGGTCCTGGGTTCGATTCCCGGTCAAGGGCACAGGCCCGGGTTGCAGGCTCCATCCCCAGTGGGGGGCGTGCAGGAGGCAGCCGACCCATGATTCTCTCTCATCGTGGATGTTTCTCTCTCTCTCTCTTCCTCTCCCTTCCTCTCTGAATTCAATAAAGTATATTTAAAAATAATAATAAAATTAAATTAAAAACCAATGGGAACGTATCCTCGGGGGAGGATGAACGCCAACAACAACCCAGTGAGAAGCAGGCGGGGCCTCTGCTCCAGGGAAGTCCTGGGGACTGTGGAGCAGGCGGCCATCAGGCTGATAATCAGACACAGCTGCCCCGTTTCACGCTCTTGTCCCCACCCCGGGGTCGGGGGCGGGGGTGGGGCCTGGGGCACAGGCACAGAGCACCCTCCCTCCCCAGCCAGGAGGAGGGAGGGGGGAGGGAGAGGGAGGGCGTGATGGGGTCACGCGGGGCTGGTGAGCCCTGCGCTGTCCAGCGGGACCGTGCAGACACCCGGAGCCGGCCGCCGTGCTGGGCACAGAAGCTTCTAGAGAGCGTGGCTGCAGACGCGGAGGTTGAAGCCCGTCGGGCGCGGACGGGCTCGCTTTCATGAAGGCGGGCTGGGGCTGAATTGCTTTTGTTTTGTTTTTTTAATATATTTTATTGATTTTTAAAATATATATATTTCATTGATTTTTACAGAGAGGAAGGGAGAGGGAGAGAGAGTTAGAAACATCGACGAGAGAGAAACATCGACCAGCTGCCTCCTGCACGCCCCCCCACTGGGGATGTGCCCGCAACCAAGGCACATGCCCTTGACCGGACTCGAACCCGGGACCCTTCAGTCCGCAGGCCGACGCTCTACCCACTGAGCCACACCAGGCCGGGGCGGCGCCGCATTGTTGTGGGGGGCCTCACAGGGAGGGGGGAGGAGGGTGCGTCGTGTCCCTGCGAATCCCAGCCGCCGGGTGGTCGGGGCGCGAGCTCGCGGGGGGTGGGGGGTAAGGCCTGGATCACCCCCACGCGTCCACATGCCAGCCGGGGACAGGGCGAGAGCTGGGCCCCCGAGGGGGTGGGCGTCGCTTCTGCCCGTCCCGTGCCCACAGCAGCTGCAGGGCGCCCGGCACCTGTCTCTCCCGGGAAGCCCTGTGTCTGCCGAACACCCCGGAGACGTCAGTACCGCAAAGCGGAAGAGGGGCGGATCCGGGGGACAAACAGCTGTGCCGCCCCCCCGCCCCCCGGTCTGAGCATGTGTGGCCGGGGAGCCTGCTGTTGGCTCAGAGGCAGCCTCCTCTCCCTCGCTTCCTGCTGTGCAAAGGGCCTGGGGCCACCACACAGGCCGCAGAGGGAGCCCCGTGCGGGAGGGCCCGGAGCCCCGGGGGCACACGCAGCCCCTCTCATGCCCCCGCCCCCGCATCTGCCCTAGGGAAGCCCAGGTACATGCACATCGGGGAGGAGATCGACGGCGTGGACATGCGGGCCGAGGTGGGGCTGCTGAGCCGCAACCTGGTGATTGCGGGCGAGATGGAGGCCGGGTGCTACCCCTACACCAGCCACATCTGCAGCTTCTTTGACTTCGACACCTTCGGGGGCCACATCAAGGTAGGAGGGGCCTGCCCGCGCGGCCACAGCCCCCACCCGAGACTTCCCAGGACGCCAGGAGAGGGGCCGAGGCGGGAGAACCTTCCGGAGGGTGGAGAAGGCTTACGTACTAACCGCAGGCCTGCTGTCCACCCACCGGGACTGGGCACGAGAGAAATGGGGGCCAACAGGGGACGGCTCCCTACACCCCACCCACCAGCCCCACCAGCCACACCAGGTGCCAGGGAGCGACTCCCGACTCCTCCGACTCGGTCTCTCCTCCTCCCAGTTCGCCCGGGGCTTCTCGGCGGCGCACCTGGAGGGCGTGGAGCTGCGGCACATGGGGCAGCAGCTGGTGGGCCAGTACCCCATCCACTTCCACCTGGCGGGCGACCTGGACGAGCGGGGTGGCTACGACCCGCCCACCTACGTGCGGGACCTGTCCATCCACCACACCTTCTCGCGCTGCGTCACCGTCCACGGCTCCAACGGCCTGTTGGTGAGCGCTCCTCCCTCCTCCCAGGGGAACGGGCCTCGCGGGCCCTCCCGCCCTCCCGCCACGCAGCCGGCTCTCGGGTCACCGAGTCCAGGGCCTCGGGGCGGAACCACACGACCTCAAATGACAGCAGCCGCCAGCCAAGGAGGAGAACACGGGCTGGCTCCCGGCCAAAGGGCACCAAGACGCAGGGTTGTGGTGGTCCCGGGGGGAAGGGGGGTGCCCGCGTGGTGGGGAGGGTCCTCCCTGGGCCATGCAGTGGGACAGTCTGTGAGCCGAGGCGAGGGGACCACACCAGGACTGCTGTGGCGTCTGCCTGTGTGCCAGAGGCCTGTCTTGATTTGTACAGATAGTTCTTTTTTAAAAAAACAAAACACATTTTTATTGATGTCAGAGAGGAAGGGAGAGGGAAAGAGGGATAGACACATCCATGATGAGAGAATCATGGATCGGCTACCTCCTGCACGCCCCCCACTGGGGATGGAGCCCGCAACCTGGGCCTGTGCCCCGACCGGGAATCGAACACTGACCTCCTGGTTCCTAGGTTGATGCTCAACCACGGGGCCATGCCGGCCGAGGCCAACTTATCTATACTCATAAAAGGGTAACATGCTAATTAGACCAGGTTGACGGACATCTTCTGGTCGTCCTTCCGGACAAAGCCACCATGGTGGTGGGGGCCGAGGCAGAGGTGGTTAGGGGCAATCAGGCTGGCAGGGGAGAACAGTTAGGGGTGATCAGGCCGGCAGGGGAGAGCAGTTAGGGGCAATCAGGCCAGCAGGAGACAACAGTTAGGGTTGATCAGGCCAGCAGGGGAGGGCAGTTAGGGGCAATCAGGCATGCAGGGGAGAGCAGTTAGGGGCAATCAGGCTGGCGGGGGAGAGCAGTTAGGGGTGATCAGGCCAGCAGGGGAGGGCAGTTAGGGGCAATCAGGCTGGCAGGGGAGACCAGTTAGGGGCAATCAGGCATGCAGGGGAGAGCAGTTAGGGGCAATCAGGCCGGCAGGGGAGGGCAGTTAGAGGCGATCAGGCTGGCAGGGGAGAGCAGTTAGGGGACGATAAGGCAGGCAGGTAGGTGAGCGGTTAGAAGCCAGCAGTCCTGGATTGGCGAGGGTGCAGGCCAGGCTGAGGGACCCACCTCCCCCCCCCCCATGCTCGAATTTCGTGCACCAGGCCTCTAGTATTTTCTATAAACGTTTCCAACTGGACGGTACAGAGTGGCACCTCCAGCTTGTGATTGCTTTGGCTCGCACGGTGTTTAGAGAAACATGCGATCGTTTATTCTCTCAACCGGTCATTGTACGCTGCCCCGCACCCCCTTCACACCGACCTGAACTCACGCCCCCCGTGAACTTTACGACCGGATGTCCCAGGGGCCATGCCGGCCCCAGATGTGTTTCCTTTGGCCTGGACGCGGTGTTTAGAGAAACATTCAAATCCGCTCCCACGGTTTAAACACCGAGAGAGATTTCACATCAAAGCGGGGGGATCCCTGGCTTCTCTGGGCACGGCGGCCGAGCCAGCGGCACCAGACCCACCTTTCTGCCTGGTCCAGAGTCCCAGCTGCCCTGCTCGGCCGGCCTGCGTCCCACGGGGGCCTCGAGCCCACCGCTTCCTCCTGCGTTTCAGGAGATGCCCGGGGCCGGTGCCACCGTGCATTTGTGATGGTCACACTTGCTTTTTTTATCTTTAAAAACTATATTTTTATGTCAGAGAAGAAGGGAGAGTGAGGGAGAGAGAGAGAGAGAGAGAGAGAGAGAGAGAGAGAGAGAGAGAAACATCCATGATGAGAGAGAATCAGGGACCGGCTGCCTCCTGCACGCCCCACACTGGGGATCGAGCCCGCAACCCGGGCATGTGCCCTTGAGCAGAATCGAACCCTGACCTCCTGGTTCATAGGTCGACGCTCTACCCCTGAGCCATGCCAGCCCAGCTCTTGCCATTTTTTTAAATGTATTTTATTGATCTGAGAGAAAGGGCGCGCGAGAGAGAAACATCCATGACAAGGGAGAATCACGGATCGGCTGCCTCCTGCACGCCCCCTACTGGGGATCGAGCCCACAACCCGGGCACGTGCCCTTGGCCAGTTTCAAACCTGGGACCCTTCAGTCCGTAGGCCGACGCTCTATCCCCTGAGCCACACCGGTTAGGAGACGTGTCCTCATTAGCTTATCAGCCTGTGTGTCAGAGGCCTATCTTGAGGCAATCAGGCAGGCAGGGGAGAGCAGTTAGGGGCGATCAGGCAGGCAGGGGAGAGCAGTTAGGGGCGATCAGGCCAGCAGGGGAGAGCAGTTAGGGGCGATCAGGCAGGCAGGGGAGAGCAGTTAGGGGCGATCAGGCAGGCAGGGGAGAGCAGTTAGGGGCGATCAGGCAGGCAGGGGAGAGCAGTTAGGGGCGATCAGGCAGGCAGGGGGAGAGCAGTTAGGGGCGATCAGGCCAGCAGGGGAGAGCAGTTAGGGGCGATCAGGCCAGCAGGGGAGAGCAGTTAGGGGCGATCAGGCCAGCAGGGGAGAGCAGTTAGGGGCGATCAGGCAGGCAGGGGAGAGCAGTTAGGGGCGATCAGGCCAGCAGGGGAGAGCAGTTAGGGGCGATCAGGCAGGCAGGGGAGAGCAGTTAGGGGCGATCAGGCAGGCAGGGGAGAGCAGTTAGGGGCGATCAGGCAGGCAGGGGAGAGCAGTTAGGGGCGATCAGGCCAGCAGGGGAGAGCAGTTAGGGGCGATCAGGCCGGCAGGGGAGAGCAGTTAGGGGCGATCAGGCAGGCAGGGGAGAGCAGTTAGGGGTGATCAGGCAGGCAGGGGGAGAGCAGTTAGGGCTGATCAGGCAGGCAGGGGAGGGCATGCTTTATCCCTCTTCCCAGCCCTTGGAGCCTCGGCCGGAATGGCTCCAGCTGGACCTCTTTAGGCCCCACACTTGTGTCCGGCCCACCTCCACCCCCCCCCCCATGCTCCCTGCAGAGCCTGGGGCGTGGCAGGCGCCGTCTGCTGCGTGGGGGTACGTGGCGAGCCCGTGAGCCGCCGGACGCGGGTGACAGGCCCCCCTCGCCCCGCAGATCAAGGACGTGGTGGGCTACGACTCGCTGGGCCACTGCTTCTTCACGGAGGACGGGCCGGAGGAGCGCAACACCTTCGACCACTGCCTGGGCCTCCTGGTGAAGGCCGGCACGCTCCTGCCCTCCGACCGGGACAGCAGGATGTGCAAGGCCATCACGGAGGACGCCTTCCCGGGCTACATCCCCAAGCCCCGGCAGGACTGCAAGTAAGAGCCCCGCCCCCACGCCCGCGCCGACGCCCACAGCCGGCCCCGAGCCCCCCGCCGCTCCGAGAGGGGGCGCGGTCCCTTCCCCGGTGCCCGTCGCCCGTCTTGTCCCCGGAGAACCACGGTTCTCAGCCTCGGGCTCTCCTGGTGCCACGTAGTGCCCTCTCCTGACACCACGTAGTGCCCTCTCCTGGTGCCACGTAGCGCCCTCTCCTCATGCCACGTAGCGCCCTCTCCTGGTGCCACGTAGCGCCCTCTCCTCGTGCCACGTAGTGCCCTCTCCTGGTGCCACGTAGCGCCCTCTCCTGATGCCACGTAGTGCCCTCTCCTGATGCCACGTAGTGCCCTCTCCTGGTGCCACGTAGTGCCCTCTCATGCCACGTAGTGCCCTCTCCTGGTGCCATGTAGCGCCCTCTCCTGGTGCCACATAGCGCCCTCTCCTCGTGCCACGTAGCGCCCTCTCCTCGTGCCACGTAGCGCCCTCTCCTGGTGCCATGTAGTGCCCTCTCCTGGTGCCACGTAGCGCCCTCTCCTGGTGCCACATAGCGCCCTCTCCTCATGCCACATAGCACCCTCTCCTGATACCACGTAGTGCCCTCTCCTCATGCCATGTAGCGCCCTCTCTCCTGGTGCCACGTAGCACCCTCTCTCCTGGTGCCATGTAGCGCCCTCTCCTGGTGCCACGTAGCGCCCTCTCCTGGTGCCACGTAGCGCCCTCTCCTGACGCCACGTAGTGCCCTCTCCTGACGCCATGTAGTGCCCTCTGTGGTGTGGCTGCCCCTCGGCTCCCACGTGGGCCCCGCGGATGGCGTGTGGACCAGAGAGACCGCTCCCTCTGCAGCGGCCTTCTGAGCCCAGGCCGCTCCCTGAGACACGGCCACCGTCCTGCCTCCGGTTTGTTTCCCACCATCTCAGGCTCCACCCACACGCAGGCCCGGCCACCCACACAGCCAGGCCCAGGTCAAGTCCTGAGGCTCCGTGCACCCCCCTCCCCTGAGAGCAGTGGGTTTCAGATTAAAAAAAATCCAGGGTTTCCCGATCGCTAAGGGGCTCCTGGGAGCAGCGGCAGCGAGGCGAGCCCACAGGCCCCCTCCCCCCACACACGCACAGTGCGGGGCTGGCACCGTGTCTGACCCTGTCCCCCACCCCTCCCCGCAGCGGCGTGTCCACCTTCTGGATGGCCAACCCCAACAACAACCTGGTGAACTGCTCCGCCGCGGGGTCCGAGGTGAGCGGGGGGGTCTCTTCTTGGGAGGAAATCAGGGGTGCGGTGGGGGGTCCGGGGGGCTCCCCGCCAACCCTGAGGTACGTGTGTGCCGAGCCCCAGGCCTGAGGGGTGCCCTGGTTTTCAGCGATGGATGTGCCTGCGTCCCCTGGTGATCGTAGCCAATGGGAGCAGAGCGCACAGGTGGGATCCCTCAGCCCGGCCGCCAATCGGGACTGATCGGGGCCGGCCAGCTGCGGGGGAAGAGACTGTGGGAGGTTGGCTGTGGGTGTACACTGACCACCAGGGGGCAGCCCCTGCATTAAGTATCTGCCCCCTGGTGGTCAGTGCACGTCATGGCTGTTGGCCGGTTGTCTGGTGGTAACGGTCACTTAGGTTTTTATATATAGAGACTAGAGGCCCAGTGCACGAAATTCATGCACTGGCAGGGGGTGTCCCTCAGCCCAGCCTGCACCCTCTCCAATCTGGGAACCCTCTCTCGGGGGTTGTCCGACTGCCCGTTTAGGCCTGATCCCTAAAGTGGCAGTTGGACATCCCTCTCACAATCCAGGACTGCTGGCTCCCAGCTGCTTGCCTGCCTGCCAGCCTGATCAGCCCCTAACCACTCCCCTGCGAGCCTGATCACCCCCTAACCACTCCCCTGCCAGCCTGATCAGCCCCTAACCACTCCCCTGCCAGCCTGATCAGCCCCTAACCACTCCCCTGCCAGCCTGATCGATGCCTAACTGCTCCCCTGCCGGCCCAATTGCCCCCAACTGCCCTCCCCTGCCAGCCTGATCATGCCCAACTGCCCTCCCCTGCAGGCCTGGTCACCCCTAACTACCCTCCCCTGCAGGCCTGGTCCCACCCCCCCATCTGCCCTCCCTCCCCTGCAGGCTCGGTGGCCCCCAACTGCCCTCTCCTGCCAGCCAGGTCGCCCCTAACTGCCCTCCT